>NC_056734.1:508153473-508386539 GCF_019279795.1 Protopterus annectens | reverse complement strand
GTAGTTGTCGGCACCCTCCTCCGCAACTCCGTCTGTCTCTAACATGCCGATGCATCACGGCCACGGCAGCACCCAACATATACATTTTAAAAGTTCCCCGTGTGTTTACACCCTAAAGTGCGGCGTTTGGGAATACGCGCTGTGTGTTGTGTGCATTCTCACTTTATAGTGTTGTGCTTTACACCCGGTGATGTCATTGGGTGTGTCTGTGCTGCCGTATCTGTGTGTTATCTTCCGTGTTTTACCGTTAGCACTGCAACGCTGTTGCCTTTGGTGTTACATTACACTTGCCTGCATTGGTTTAGCTTTACACCTTAATTTACTGTTTCTGCAGGTTGCACCTACTATTTCCTGGAGTGCATCCTGCAGGCACATGGCATCTCATGCATTTTGTCTGCCGCCGCCGTTATGCTACCTTTCTACTTGGCTGTGCTGTATCGGTTGTTCGCTCTTTGCAATTCTGCTACATCCCCTACTTTCTTTGCATTCATATGCCTCCCCTTTCCTGTTTTGCGGGATTCTGCATGCAGAGTTGTCAGCTGCCGCCGATTGCCCTTCGTGGGTTGATTGGTGTTGATTGCTCATTACGACTCCAATTACACTGCTTCCACATTTCCTCATATTCTCCGCATCACCTTCCTGTATCCGTGGTTGTTGACGGGGTGGCCGTCACATGACTGGGTTGGAGAACGTAGTCATCCTCGTACACATGCATCTGTGCGCGCATTCTGTACTCTCAGCGCATCTATTTCCTCACACGACGGTGCTGATGCTGTGATGTGCATTGTACAGCCCCTGTTTGCTGGCCTCCAATGTGCTTCCTCCTACAGTGGCACACCCCTCTGCGATTGACATGTATTCCCTCTAGGCCACTCGGTGTATTACACGCTGCGCTTTGGTGCAGCCTTACGCCAGCGGGGTTTTGCGATTCAGTATTATCTGCCTCATTTGCATGGCATTGACTACTAATACATGGTTACGGGCGGACACCGCCGCCACTCCTTGGCAACCCTTGGGCTGTGGTTGTGGCTTTCCATGCATACTATGGTGTATTGTGGCTGTGATGCTGATGTGTCTTATACTGCTCTTTTATGACATTGTCATATTAATTCATTGTTCCACACCTTCCGCGGACATGTCCTGGGGTTCTGCTGTGGTTTTTGCGTACATACCATTTATGTCGTTATTTACGTTTTCTGCATGTTTTCCTTTGACATTCTCAGTGTCTTTCCCCATTGGCATGTTGCACCAGTATGACACCTGACGTTGGCAGCCTTCCGTTACTCCTATGTCATGTTTGGATGATTGTAAACCGTTTTTTTTGGTTTACATTGCCGTGCCGTTATGCTATGCCTGCGCCACTTCGTGAATCGCTATTTGTCTTCATTTGCATGGTGCAACACCGCACATGGGGTGTTTAACATACCTACGCCCGGGCCAGCATAACTCAGGCGTACGCCGGTGGTGCACGTGGGATTGGACCGTACCTGAATCGCTCGGCGGCCATGTCTGGCGTTGGAGCACCTACGCCATGCGTGCGCCTGGCGCAAGGTTCATGAATCCCGGGGACTGACTTTTTTGCTATTTTTGCTGTTTATATTTAAATAAAAATTTATATTTATTTAACTGCAAAATAGTTCAAAATGTATTTGAGAAATTTTCAGAGAATGTTGGTGGTATGGTGCAGTGGTAGCGTTGTAACCTCACAGCAACAGGTTTTCTGGTTTGATTCTCGGCTGAAGTGCCTTCTGTGTGGAGTCTGTATGTCCTCCATGTGTTTGTGTGGGTTTTCTCCGGGTACTCCGGTTTCCTCCCATGTTACAAAAACATGCATCTGGAGGATTTCTCCATGGGCCACTGCTGAAAATTGGCTTTGTTCCAACTCAGACTTTCCCGGTAAAACAAATGTTAAATAAAATAAATAATGATCTATAAAACAATGTCAGACTGCAGTCCATCCCCAAAGAATAACAGGCAGACACAGCTTGCATTTTAATAAAAAGTTACACTCTTCATGTTATTTTATGCCTCAGTATATACAATGAATGAAAAGATTACTTTTATACAAAAACACTTAACTGTGTTTAGGTCTGAAATCACACCATTATATATTTATGTTTGTCAGCCGAAAGATATAACAACAGCAACAACAACAACATAACTTTGATTTATTTTACTCTGAAGAGAACTGAAAGCTACACATTTGTTTTCAGTTAAATATTTTGTAAATGTTGCAATCTGTCGATTTTACAAAGGACGCTCTGACTTGAATGCCACCCTAAATTCAAATGAAATCTCTCTACTGCTTCAAGATATTTTTATAAAGTTTTTTTGGGATTCCAAGATGGCCGCTAACTAGGAGACACACTTTGCAGACAGCTCCTGACTGGGAATTAAAATCTAAACCAATCTTGGCTTAAACACGTCTCAAAACCCAGCAGAAATCAAGAAATCTAACAATATATTGGATACTAAACCATATTTTCAGAAGATTTCGCAAAAAGAAAAAGAAAATCACAGTATTTTATACTTATCTGTGAGACCACATGTGCTGACAGGGGAACATATATAACAGTACAGACTTCACTGAAAATCTGCAGTTTCTGCAAAGAAAATAAAAAATATCAATTGTAGTAATATGGATTCAATGGAAGCACAAACAACAAAAACAAAACTTTCACAATTAAGCACTCCTGAGAAAGAAGTAAGTACAAAAAACAAAGAACTTCAAAGCTGCAAACAGAGAAGCAGACTCCCAGAATGGCAACTGGAAAATCTCTCTTACTGGAAGACCTTAAATAAGCTCTAATACCTCTGCAGGAAGAAATAAAATCCTTTTCTACAAAACTAAATGCCTTTGGTAGTACCTTAGACCAAATATCATCCAGGCTACAGAAAAATGAGGAGAAAGCTCTAGAAAATTAATACAAGATACAGGAAATAAAAAAGTAACATTGCCACAGTAAAAACAATATCTGAACTGCAACAAAAAATAATAGACTTAGAAGCAAGGTCCAGAAGAAACAATGTGCTTATCAGAGGCATCCCTGAATCATATGAGCAAACCTCCCTGTATGCTGCAACAACAGAAATATGTGAACTATTCCTGGATAGAAATGTGGCAGTACAAAGCTTTGTAATAGAGAGGTTCCAAAGAGCACTAAGAAAATCCCAAACAATTAATGCTCCAAGACAAGTATATGTGCGATTACTGAATGCAGCTCATGCCAACATGGTTTTACAAGCAGGCAAAATAAAAAAAATCATGTGGAAAGGAACTATAATAACTGCTGCACAAGATCTACCATTAATAATCAAATAACAGAGACAAATTCTTTCATCATTTTGTGCATATTTGATAAATAGCAAAATAAAGTTCCGAATGGTGTATCCTGCTTCACTGCATTTCCAATTGAAGGGTTCTACATACCAAATAAAAAACAAAGATGAAGCAAACTCATTCTTCTTGAAAGTATTTAATGAAATCCCTCCAAAATAACAAGGGAAAAGTAAGTACATCTGTTCTGCTACTGTAAGCATTTCTAGTGCATCTATGGTATAAAAAACCTTAATTCCGACAAAATAATGATGTTGCTATTGTTTTAAACATTATTTTAGTAGTTTCAGATGTAACCTTACCTTAAAATACAAGACCAACACTTTAAAAGCTTTATTTTCCATTTCAACGTTCTAAAAGCCGTTTTTCCAGGAAGCTGAGTCACAGCAAGCATACCATGACCTTTGACCTCACGCCAAAAACGTAAATAGGTCATCAGTGATGTCAGAGTCAAAATCCAGGCTATGGTAGCCTAGAAATTACAAAAAGAAGCAAATATAAGATAAAAGCAAAGCTATATCTTCCACAGCTCGTATACATTGAAAATGAGGAAGTAAAATCAAAGCTGCAGGGCTGTAAATCGAGGGACTGCTTTTTTCTTCAAGAATAAGAACTATACATGGCTTAAATTCCACAGAGGTACTGCAATCTTTGTATCTTAATACATGTAAGCCCTTAAAGACCGTCTTGATTGCAAAATAATTATGAAGCACTAACAATCTAGCAGATACAAAGGATGGAAGCAGTATTAAGTAAGAACTGTGTAAGAAGCTATGATTTAAAAGATCCTTGCAGGGAAGAAAAGGGAAAAGGAAGAAAAAAAAATAAAATATATGAAAAAAATAGCTTATGAAGAAGAGGTTAAAATAATATGAAACAGTTGGCACAATGTTAACAAAATGTATATATGCTCTTTCATGACATTTTTTTTTTGCGAGCTAATATCAGTTACTAGAGGAAAAGTATAGTGTTTATACATGATGTATGCTAAGTAAACCATATTGTGAAGACGCATTTATATGTGTAATTTCACATACATAGTATTAATGAGGAAACAAAAGAAGTTTTGAAAGCACAAATTACAATTGTACTATATTTACTTAACACTATATGTACTAGCAAAGTCAGCTAATAAATAAAAATAAGCTATTAATGTCTGAAATAGCTGGGAAACTTGGAATATAGAAGCATAAACATTAACTACCCTACTGCCTACTTGGGTTAAGAACACACAACAAGTTATTTTAGTTAGGTTCCTGTCTGGGGAGTGTCTACCCTGGAAATGTGTGAAGTTTTTTTGGAATGCAAAATAACTATTGTATTATAGTTAAATCTATAGATAGGGATTGTTGTTTTAATTTCAGAATGTTGTTTACACTACTTGTTTATTGGATACTCTTTTCTCTTTCAGAGATTAGGAGTAAGTGGTTAGGCACCAAAGAAGGTTTGAAAGAGGAATATGTCACCTTAATCTTATATCTAACTATTTCTCAGTCCATAGTAAAATGTGGGCAAAGTGCTCCGACAAGATTCAAAATAAAATACATAGATACCTCAGATATAAACAGAACAAAATAGTATTCTCATAAAATGGTTAATATAGCCTCATGGAATGTAAATGGCTTACAGGACACTAAAAAGAAAAGCTAGTCATGCATCTCATTTATAATTCAAGTACTGATATAACCTTTCTGCAGGAAACACACATGACTATGGAACAATGGGATAAGGGTACTGAAAAAAATTCTAAATGGATTAAGAAAATAATAGCAGCTGGAGACAGTACTTCAGTAAGAGGTACAGCTATAATAATCAAGAAATCATTTGATTTTTATTTATTTATTTTATTTTATTTTATTTTACATTTGTTGACCGGGCTAGTCCAACTGGATATATTTCCATTTTCAGCAGAGGCCCGGGGAGAAAAGCTCCACATATAGACAAAAGGAGATACATCATGAGGACAAATGACATAATACACATTGTTACCTATATCTAAAAACAGGAAAAAACAAGTGAAAGAACATGGAAAAGGAAATGTAATAAGTTAACCGAAAGAACAGCACTTAACTTTCTAGCAAATCTAAGTAACACAATGATGAACATTCTAACATGTTTTAATACCAAGGAGGAAGTATAAGATTAAAGAAAGAGAAGCAACAATAGAGAGAGAGCAGATATAAATAGACATAAGGTAGTTAGAGAGAGATTAAGGGCCATAAAGATGACGATGACAAGGAGCAGTCTGTAATGGTAAAAAGAGAAAGGTAAGGGAGGAAGCAGAAGGAGCAGACGAGTAGGAAGAGAAACGAGAATAATAGATGGAAATTATTTTAGTCAGGATTAGAGCAGGGACACATCCAGTGGCTTTTAAGGTAACTTCTGAGTTTTTGTTTAAACAAAACAGTGGAAGCAATAGAAGTAAGTTCAGAAGGAAGTTGATTCCAGTGTTTTCCAATGGTATTTGAAAATACCCTTTCAGTACCCTTTGATGGTAATATCATTAATTATAACTACGATGTTAAAGGAAGATGGTGCTATTTTACAACCTTACTGCCAACTCACAAGAATCCTGTATTACTGTGTAATGTTTATGGTCTGTGTAACTACCAACTCGATTTCTTAATTGAATTATATAATTTGCTAAATAAACATCCAAATCACTTGATTATAATTGGGGGGGGGGGGACTGGAATATAACTATTAATCCACTAAAAGATAGGTCAAATAAAAATCATACTCAACATCTCCAAGCCACAACATTCCTATCAGAACTAATTGAGGACTTCAACTTAATAGATCCATTAGAACTAAACAATACAGACACTCAAGGTACTAGATACACTTATTTTTCCCCATATCATAAAACCTGGTCTAGGATTGGCATGTTTTTGATTTCTCAAGGCTTGGCACATCATGAAGTGCACTATAACATAGAACCTAGATGTTTATCAGATCACTCTAAAATAAATTTTAAAATAACACATAACAAGGTGGGGTATTACACAATACAGCAAACTGGACATTAAATACAAATTTGCTGAAAAATAAACAGGTAGAACAAGAGATTATTAAATCGCTAATGCAATTAAATGAAGATTTTTTAAGTGGCAAGATTCCTCTGGACATTCAGTGGGCAGCCTTTAAAGTTACGGCTAGGGGTACTTTCATCCAAAAGGCATCATATTTTAAAAAACAAAGAAGAGAAAATATAGAGCAATTAGAAAACAAGCTAAGACTGCTTGAAACTGAGCTACAAAAAACGGTAATCCTACTATTGAGAAGCAAATAGCAAGCTTACAGAAACAATTAAATGAAATTATAACACAACAATTCTCGTTTACAGAACTCAGAATGCTACATAAATATGCAGAATAATTAACCACTGAAAAAGGTGTCCCAATCAAAGCGGAGCCACTGTAAAGTGCAACGAAATTGCAGCTCACCAAAGAAATCCAAGGCCCATAAACGTTCCAAAAGCTTTATTAAGAAGTACAAACAGGATAAAACGTCGACCTAGGTTTCGTCCGTTAAACGAACGAATAAATATGCAGAATGGGCGCAAACACCTTCAAAAATGTTAGCAAGAATTATCAACATAAGGAACCCCCATTGTAAAATACAAGAAATAAAATATAAAGACAAGACGTATAGATCTGATATTGAAATAATTGGGGTTTTTGAAGAAATATTTCAAAACATATATGGCCCACAAGAGCATATTAATGAGAACCTATTTCAATCCTTTGCAAATAACTTAGAATTTCCTAAGGTTAATGAATCCCAAGCCAATAACCTTAAAAGCTTAATAACAGAAGAGGAAATTAGTAGGGCTATTGATAAAATAAAACCTGGAAAAGCTCCTGGCCCTAATGAATATGTAGCAGAATTCTATAAACACTTTAAGTCTCAAGTCACACCAATACTTTTAAAACTATACAACTATATTATACAAGTTTTGATATTGGACCTATATATAAACAACTCCAAAACTGTGCTTATTCCAAAACCAAATACAGATCCCACAAACCCAAATAATTATAGACCTATAGCTTTGATTAATCTGGACATTAAGATTTTCTCAACAATTATAGCTCAAAGAATACAAAAGGTAGCTCCAGTCATAATATCACCGGAACAACTAGGTTTTATGAGTCATAGACAAGTTAAGGATAACACATTAACTATAGATGCTCTAACCTAGTTATGTGCTAAGGACAAATCCCCGAAATATGCATTATCTGTTGACGCAACAAAAGCCTTTGACAGAGTAAATCAGAATTTTTTACTTTTTATACTGTATAAATTTGGATTCCCTAAGGAATATATAAACATGATCAAAACAGTATATACTAAAGCAACTACTACCCTTTACATTAATAAGAAAACTTATAAACTAATACAAATAGTAAACAGAACAAGACAAGGTTGCCCACTTTCACCATATTTGTTTAATCTGTTTATAGAAACACTACTACTGCAAATTACTCAGAGAACATACCATCATCTTATCTATGTCTCCAACACCCAAATTAAATACACAGCATTTGCGGATGATCTTAATATCTACTTTCAATATCCAAATACTGATTTAAATAAAATACTATCATCTATAGATACTTTTTCCATGGTATCCAACTATGAGTTTAATCCCAGGAAATCAATCATATATCCAATTAATCCAATAGGACATAAAGAGTTTTACTTCTTGGAGATTAAGGTCAAAATGCAATACATTCTGAAATATTTGGGTATAAACTTTAGTCATGTACAAGCAAAATTGTTCAATAACAATATTGGTAAAACATAGTACAATATAGTTGAGAGTATGAACAAATGGGAAAGCTTAAACTATCTACCTTATCAAAAGCCTCAATTATAAAAATGAACATTCAGCCTAAAATTTTATATCATCTCAATGCGATATTTATAAAATACCAGTTATTTTCTTCAATAAAATGAAAGTTAGACTGGCAAAATTCATATGGCACCCAAAGTATACAGGAATTAGCTATAAGCTAATACCCACAAAAGAAAAAGGTGACCTAGGCCTTCCTGACTTTCAGTTATACTATGAAATTATCAATGCAAGCCATATCGTACAGATAGCGAATCATGACCCAGTAGGGAATACATGGTATCTATTATGGATCATATTACTATATAGGAACATAACACAATATAAAATCAATCCAAAATAGATCCCCTTTATAAAACAGGAAACTCTTAAAACAATAAAAATTCATCCAATATCAATTAACAACTCTGAAATGTTTAAAAAACTACTGAGTTCAGTAGACTTAAAAGATACAATTACTCTCCTGCAACCAATTCACAATAATCCAGATATAAAACTAGCAAACAATATGATACATCTGGATAACTTTCCTTTAATAAAAATACAGTTTGGGATTTTTATCAAATAAGAAATCTTTCATTGAAAGATATCACAAACTTAGTCAAAGTCAGTAAAAAATATAACCTGATAATTAAACATAAATATTCTAACCAAAGATATCAAAGTAGTCGAGCAAGAAGTCAAGTTAGCACAACAAATTATAAAAATGCTATTAAGTAAAAAGAAAATGATATCAAACACTTATAAATTGATAGCAACTATTAAATACCAAAACACTATCATCTTTTCAAAATTTTAGGATAGGAAGGACAACACCATAACAGATAACCAAAAGGAAGTAGCTATCAACAACACTATAAAACTGACACCATATAAAAAGTTAATATATACAGAACTCATGATTTTTAACAATGCATACTTCACGCCTGTACATCTTAACAAATTTAATCCATCCAAGTCACCATATTGTCCCTTTTGCCCAAATAAAGAAGCAGGCATCCTTCATATATTCTGGAGCTGTAAAACAGTATATAAGCTATGGTGTTCACTTAGAATTCTACTAGAGAAATCAGGATACTCAAAATTTATGCTCTCATGGCAAACAGCTATGCTCCATTTATTTACGGGTAATATTAACAAGTTATCTAAACATATCATAATAACACTTTGCACTCTGATGAACGCTTATATAGCAAAAAAAACTGGATTGATAGATCAAAATTAACCTGGTTAGAATATAAAAGCGTAGCAAAAAAACACATATTAGCCAAAAAACTATATACAAAAAGAGAAATCAAATACATTATCATGAGTACTGTAAAACATTAATTGAAATACTCTCTTAATAGTCTGGTATAGTCTATGTATTTTAAGGATAGTAAACATTACTGCTGGAATCAAACCTGCTACTAAAGGTACTGCAATACATTAATTGATATCTTGTCATGAATAGTATGTACATACTATGCACATAAGAAATGTAAGCACACCACTCTGTTGAGATTAGCAACCAAAATAAGTAAGGTGACATATGTATATATGTACATAATATGTGCATTTAAAGTGGAACCTGTGTGTTGAGAGACAGCCTTACAAGACTATCTGCAAATATATAGAGCTGAGTATATTTTTCTGTATTATTCTGTATTATAGAGCTAAATTGTTGCTTAGATATCTGTTGTCTTACTGTTCTGAAAATATACAGAGATCAGTATATATTTTTTTGGTTTTATAATTTGCACTCTGATTTCTCACATCTCTGTTGAAACTGTCTTCCCCACCCCCTCTCATTTTGGTTTCTATTTCTTGTGTGTTGTTAACTCAAGGTTCCCTTAATTTGACCTGTTATTAGCAGCAATCTGCATTTAAAGTGAACCTATGTGTTGAGAGACAGCCTTACAAGACTATCTGCAAATATATAGAGCTGAGTATATTTTTCTGTATTATTCTGTATTATAGAGCTAAATTGTTGCTTCGATATCTGTTGTCTTAGTGTTCTGCAAATATACAGAGATCAGTATATATTTTTTGGTTTTATAATTTGCACTCTGATTCCTCACATCTCTGTTGAAACTGTCTCCCCCCCCCTCATTTTGGTTTCTATTGCTTGTGTGTTGTTAACTCAAAGTTCCCTTAATTTGACCTGTTAATAGCAGCAGTCTGCATTTAAAGTGGAACCTGTGTGTTGAGAGACAGCCTTACAAGACTATCTGCAAATATATAGAGCTGAGTATATGTTTCTGTATTATTCTGTATTATAGAGCTAAATTGTTGCTTAGATATCTGTTGTCTTACTGTTCTGCAAATATACAGAGATCAGTATATATTTTTTTGGTTTTATAATTTGCACTCTCATTCCTCACATCTCTGTTGAAACTGTCTCCCCCCCCCCATTTTGGTTTCTATTGCTTGTGTGTTGTTAACTCAAGGTTCCCTTAATTTGACCTGTTAATAGCAGCAGTCTGCATTTAAAGTGGAGCCTGTGTGTTGAGAGACAGCCTTACAAGACTATCTGCAAATATATAGAGCTGTGTATATTTTTTCTGTATTATTCTGTATTATAGAGCTAAATTGTTGCTTAGATATCTGTCGTCTTACTGTTCTGCAAATATACAGAGATCAGTATATTTTTTTTTTGGTTTTATAATTTGCACTCTGATTCCTCACATCTCTGTTGAAACTGTCCCCCCCCCCCCCTCATTTTGGTTTCTATTGCTTGTGTGTTGTTAACTCAAGGTTCCCTTAATTTGAACTGTTAATAGCAGCAGTCTGCATTTAAAGTGGAACCTGTGTGTTGAGAGACAGCCTTACAAGACTATCTGAAAATATATAGAGCTGACTATATTTTTCTGTATTTTTCTGTATTATAGAGCTAAATTGTTGCTTAGATATCTGTTGTCTTACTGTTTTGCAAATATACAGAGATCAGTATATATTTTTTTGGTTTTATACTTTGCACTCTGATTCCTCACATCTCTGTTGAAACTATCTTCCCCACCCCACCCCCCTCATTTTTGTTTCTATTGCTTGTGTGTTGTTAACTCAAAGTTCCCTTAATATGAACTGTTAATAGCAGCAGTCTGCATTTAAAGTGGAACCTGTGTGTTGAGAGACAGCCTTACAAACTATCTGCAAATATATAGAGCTGACTATATTTTTCTGTATTATTCTGTATTATAGAGCTAAATTGTTGCCTAGATATCTGTTGTCTTAGTGTTCTGCAAATATACAGAGATAGTCTTGTAAGGCTGTCTCGCAACACACAGGTTCCACTTTAAATGCAGACTGCTGCTATTAACAGGTCAAATTAAGGGAATCTTATTTTCCTGCTAAGTCTCATATTGTACTCTTGTGTCTATACATCCTGGAAGAAATTTAAAGAAAATGTTTTCTTTTTATGACATAATTCTGTATATTTTTTTAACATGTTAAGTAGTAGTTAGCGGAGCTTTTCTCCTCGGGCCTCCACTGAAAATGGACATGTATCCAGTTGGACTAGCCCGGTTAACAAATGTAAAATAAAATAAATAAATAAAATAAATCAGTATATATTTTTTGGTTTTATAATTTGCACTCTGATTCCTCACATCTCTGTTGAAACTGCCCCCCCCCCCTCATTTTGGTTTCTATTGCTTGTGTGTTGTTAACTCAAGGTTCCCTTAATTTGAACTGCTAATAGCAGCAGTCTGCATTTAAAGTAGAACCTGTGTGTTGAGAGACAGCCTTACAAGACTATCTGCAAATATATAGAGCTGAGTATATTTTTCTGTATTATAGAGCTAAATTGTTGCTTTGATACCTGTTGTCTTACTGTTCTGCAAATATACAGAGATCAGTATATATTTTTTTGGTTTTATAATTTGCACTCTGATTCCTCACATCTCTGTTGAAACTGTCTTCCCCACCCCCCCTCATTTTGGTTTCTATTGCTTGTGTGTTGTTAACTCAAGGTTCCCTTAATTTGAAGTGTTAATAGCAGCAGTCTGCATTTAAAGTGGAACCTGTGTGTTGAGAGACAGCCTTACAAGACTATCTGCAAATATATAGAGCTGAGCATATTTTTCTGTATTATTCTGTATTATAGAGCTAAATTGTTGCTTAGATATGTGTTGTCTTACTGTTCTGCAAATATACAGAGATCAGTATATATTTTTTTGGTTTTATAATTTGCTCTCTGATTCCTCACATCTCTGTTGAAACTGTCTCCCCCCCTCATTTTGGTTTCTATTGCTTGTGTGTTGTTAACTCAAGGTTCCCTTAATTTGACCTGTTAATAGCAGCAGTCTGCATTTAAAGTGGAACCTGTGTATTGAGAGACAGCCTTACAAGACTATCTGCAAATATACCGAGCTGAGTATATTTTCTGTATTATTCTGTATTATAGAGCTAAATTGTTGTTTAGATATCTGTTGTCTTACTGTTCTGCAAATATACAGAGATCAGTATATATTTTTTTGGTTTTATAATTTGCACTCTGATTCCTCATATCTCTGTTGAAACCCCCCCCCCCTCCCTGTTCTTGGTTGTAGTTTAAATTTTGTGGCTTTTGCAGTGCCCGCCCCACTGTAGATTTGATCTAGGACACTCCCCCAGTCCCATCTCTACCGCATTCTACCTAATAAACCCTTTCTGCACTTGCTTTTAGTCCTTTTTAATTTAATTACATTTTTTCAAACTGTGTGTGGAATAATATTGCTACATACTCAATTGTGCCAGCTTGCACTGCATGTGAATTGTTTTACTACTGGTTTTGCTACTTTTCTGAAAAAAAAATTGTAAGCCTGTTTCCTACTTTTCCTTTAATTAGTGTTCCAGATACAGATTTGCTGTATCCAGGACTATTTGTAAGCTTGTGAGCCCCCCAAGCCTTTCTGTGTTGGAGGGAAGCCTTCTAGCTTATCAGTGGGAGTGGTAAGCACTAGGTAACCTGTCTACCACATAAGCAGTGGTTCTGGCCCAGAATTTGTAGTTATTGGCCGTTTGGGCGGTCTTCCATCTTTCTCAACTTTCTGATTTGAAGGCCTGCATTTGCACTTGTTTCTGTCCTGTAACTCCTGGGCCCATCTCATTTGCTCACTCAAAAAAAAAATGTATCTGCTTTTACTGTATTTGTGTTTCTTCCTACTTTATTTTGCTTTTGCGTCATCTTAAAAGTACTCAATTGTATTTATTACTGCTTGGTGTAACTCATTCTAAGCCTTTTAGTTTAAACACTTGGGCTTCAGACCAGTTGTTTTACATTAAGAAGTTTTGTGGTCTGCACTGTAGTGGCAGAATAGGTAGCTTACATCCTTCTAAGTTGGGAACTGCTGATTGAGGGCTCAGTGTCTGTTATTCTAAAAGTGTATTAATTCTGGTTTAAGCACTTGGGCTTCAGGCCAGTTATTTTACATTAAAAGGGTTCGTGGTCTGCACTCTTGTGGGAGGAGAGGCTGGACTCTGCCCTTCTAGCTGGGAATTTCTGGTTAAAGGCTTATAGTGCCTGCATATTTAAACTGCTTCTTACTGAAATTGGTACACCTTGTTTGCTGTAGCATAGACTAGATCCAGGCCTGCTGAATCTAGCTTTGTTTGTATAACTTGAGCACTAATCCAGGCATTCTTTAAAGTATTCAATTGTATTTATTACTGCTTGGTAGTAACTTGATTAAAGTGTAGCTATCATTCTAAGTCTTTTGGATTAAGCACTTGGGCTTCAGACCAGTTGTTTTACATTAGGAAGGTTTGTGGCCTGCACTCTGGTGGCAGGACAGGTAGCTTACATCCTTCTAAGTTGGGAACTGCTGATTGAGGGCTCAGTGTCTGTTATTCTAAAAGTGTATTAATTCTGGTTTAAGCACTTGGGCTTCAGGCCAGTTATTTTACATTAAGAAGGTTCATGGTCTGCACTCTTGTGGGAGGAGAGGCTGGACTCTGCCCTTCTGAGCTGGGAATTTCTGGTTAAAGGCTTATAGTGCCTGCATATTTGAACTGTTTCTTACTGAAATTGGTACACCTTGTTTGATGTAGCATAGACTAGATCCAGGCCTGCTGAATCTAGCTTTGTTTGTATGCTTGATGTTTGTTTGCTTGTTATTTCCCTGAAACACTAATTCCACCTAAAACGCGGCTTTTCAGCGCTTCTGTGGATCCCTAGTGATATCTGCATTGCTTACTGTACTTATTTCCTTGTTTCACTTGAAAGAAAGTTACTGTTTGTCATTTTTGCATTTAAGTTACCTGTAACACATTGCATTTAAGTTACCTGGCACTCGCTCACTAAAGCAATTATATAAGTCAGCACTAAAAAATTAAAAGCACTACACACTCACAAACTCCCCTTGAGTACCTCGTTCCCCATTGGCCCTTTTTTTTCAATTATAAAGGAATTCCCAATACTATTCTAGCATGTCCAAAGGTCAGTTGTCAATCTCCTCTCCTGTCCAGCCGGTGAATCTGTGAATCTTGAAGCAATGTTACAACTGCCTCATGTACACAGACAACCCTCTCCTCCTCCCAAAAAATTCCAACACATGTGAGAGATGCAACCATATAGCCATACTGAAGAATAAGCTCTCTCAACTCAGTACTGGCAAAACCAGTCAGGAGGAGAAGGAAACCACACTCACTACAATTCCAGTCTCACATAGACCTACCACGACAGCAAACCAAACACATACACACACAAAAACATACTCGGAGGCTCTAAATAAAAATCTGCCTAAGCAGCAGAGGCCTCCAAAGCAGACACCCAAGCAACCGCTACCCCAAAACAAAACACGTGCAACACATAGCTCACAAAGCCAGTGTGCCGAACAGTCACAGCCCTTAAGGCTAAACAGCACACCTGGTACACTTGTAATAGGTGACTCAATCGTCAGGCACACTGACGTCCCGCTCACCAGGCTGAACAAGGAGAAGGTCACTGTGAGCTGACTGTCGGGCGCTAGGATCCGCCACATAACACAAGCACTCAGGTCACTCCAAGGCAAGTACAAATATGACTCAGTCATTGTCCATGCTGGTGTGAATGACCTGAAACGTACCTCCCTGGACTACATGAAAAGAGACATAGAGGAGCTCTCTGAGCATGTAGCCCAGGCCGGTATGACCCTGACCTTGAGTAGCATCTTACCCTCACCAAGAATGATGCCACAATATGAAGACAAGATGATCAATTTCAACAATTGGCTTAAGTATTGGTGTCATTCAAAGGGGATCCAATGCCTGTCAGCCTGGGATGACATGCTCGACAAGCCACGATGCTTCTTTAGAGACGGCTTGCATCTGTCACCCCTGGGCTTTCGGATATTGGCAAAGGCTCTTGCTACCCCCATAGTGCCTTTTTTAGGCAAGGCTCAAAAAACAAACCCACCTCCATAGGTATCACAAGGGATAAGAAACTAAGAGTAATGATACTCAACGCCAGAAGTCTAAACCTCAAGATGCACGCACTCGAAACTCTCCTTAGCATGGAGAACATCGATATCTGTGCAGTAACAGAAACTTGGTTCAAGGCTCCCGAGTGCACCCCAGCACTACCAGGTTATATCTCATACCATGCTTTTCGGCCCCAAAACTTGGACCGAACCACAAAAGGAGGGGGAGTGTCAATATTCGTCAAAGATACCCACACCTCCAGGTTGGTGGCACAACACAAAGCATCAGAGACTATCCATGTGCAACTAACAGTGGATAAAACTGCCTTCCAGTTTATAGCCTGCTACAGACCACACTCCCAAACCCAGGGACCCCACTCGACCTTCCTGAGAACACTGGAAAATATGAAGGTCTCTCCAAACACCATTATATTGGGCGACTTCAACTACCCAAATATAGACTGGGAGCATTACTCTAGCTCCAACACCCTAGCCCAAAGGTTCCTAGAATTTATAAACTCAAATGCTATGGAACAACTTGTTACCACTCCCACAAGAGGGGAAAACATACTGGACCTGATCATCACCAACATGGGGACTCTATGCTCCAGACCAGAAGTGTATCCCTCACTGGTAAGATCAGACCATAAACTAATCTCACTGGATATTCACATCCCGACTCCACCCCCTGCCCTGAAAACCACAGTGAAAAACTTCTCTAAAGCAAATTTCACACTCCTCAAAACCGAGGTGGAATCCTTCAAAGCCCCCGGGCCTGTGGAAAATACGTCCCAGACCGCAGAATCCTTTATAAATGCATTCTATGAACACCTTCAGGAATGCATGGATCATGCAATCCCAAATAAAACCAAGACCCAATCCTCCAAAGGCAGATGTCCTGTCTGGTGGACCCCAGCCATAAACAAACTATACAATAGAAGGAGGAAGCTACTACATGATAGAGCAAAATCCTAAAAAGGGAAGGCATCTCTGATCAGTATTAGCAAAAAACTACGGGCACTCATAAAATCGTCTAAGGCCAGCTTCGAGAGAAAAAATTGCACAGGACACTAAGGATAATCACAAGGCTTTCTTTAGTTATGTTAGGAACCTGGGTGTGAATTCCCAGATATGCTCAGAATTAGTCCAAAATGACAAAAAATACACCGAACCCACAGACATTGCCAGCATCCTAGCTGACAGGTTCAGCGCAAACTTCTCCCCCCCCTCCCCACCAAAAGGGCAAATATCTATCAAAGCAGAGTGCTGCCCCCATGACATCTCAGATGCTCAGGTAAGAGCTTCCCTCTCCAAAGTAAAAAACACAGCATCAATGGGACCAGACGGTGTCCCAGGCTGCATCCTACATGAACTCCAAGAAGAGCTAAACCCAAACATAAAACTACTGTTCAATCTCAGCCTTACTACAGGATATGTACCCAAAGAGTGGCGTACAGCAACAGTGGTCCCTCTCCACAAAGGTGGTGCCTCAACGGATCCTGGAAACTATCGCCCCATAAGCCTGATTAGCTTGGTCTGCAAAGTTATGGAAAGGATCATCATGGACCTCATAAATAAAGATATTGGGGACCTACAGACACTGGATCCTACCCAGTTCGGCTTTGTTAAGGGCAGATCCTGCCTCTTAAACCTGGTTGATTTATTTGAAAGAGTCACCAAGGCGATTGACGAGGGGAAGGTGGTCCACACAGCCTACCTGGACCTCGCAAAAGCCTTCGATACAATACCCCACTCGGGCATTATAGATAAGCTCACCAGCTTAAATATAAACCCCTATGTCACTAGATGGGTTGCAAACTGGCTCAAGGACACAACCCACATGGTTAGAATTGCTGGAGCCATGTCAGACTCCAAACCAGTTACAAGTGGCGTCCCACAAGGCTCAGTCCTGGGACCTCTCTTGTTCGGTATATATTTCTCGGAGGTACAGGCCAACACAGAAGGACTGTGGCTGACCAAGTTCGCAGATGACTGCAAACTGGGCGCCATAATTGACTCTCCAGCCAACACAAGCATCCTCTAAAAGGGCCTCATAGAAACAGACAACTGGTGCCAGAGCCATGGCCTCAAGCTAAACGCCAAAAAGTGTATAGTCATCCCCTTTGGCAAAAACAAAGTGCCCACAAATTACCACATAGGTGGTAATCCATTAAGTACAGAAGAATTAATTAGGGACCTGGGGACCCAAGTTGATAGCAATCTCTCATTTGACAACCACGTGGCCAAAGTGGTTAGAAAAACATTTTATATAGCCTACCTAATCATGAAGGGATTCACATCTAGATCAGGGGAGGTCATCGTGCCTCTTCACTCATCCCTCATCAGGCCCATAATTGAGTACAATGCCCCTTTTGGGATGTACCTTACCAGCCACCTGCAGCAACTGGAAAGATCCCAAAAGTACCTCACCAAGAGGCTCAAAGGGCTCAAACAGATGCCATATGCTGCCCAGTTAAAGAAACTCCAGCTCTACTCAGTGGCATACTGCCTGCTCAGAGGCGATCTGTGCCTGATGTATAAAGCCATGTCCAACCCGGAATTAATGGACATGCTGCACCTCAGAAAATCCAAATCCCATTGAGCTACGTGCTTGAGAGACTTGAACCTCAGCACTGAAATAAATAGGACACGCTGGAGGGACAGATTCATAACCCAGAGGCTCCCTTCACTCTGGAATAAAATCCCAGTCCAGGTTAGGCAGAGTCCCTCATTGACTCTCTTCAAGAGGAATCTTGATGAGTGGATGGGAGATCGTAGGTTTATGCTGGGTATCACTTCTGTGTCACTGTTGGACAGAGGCACAGTATAGTAACTTCAAAAAAGGGCATAGCAAAATTAATTTAAAATGGGTGGCGAAAGCCAAACACACTCTGGCTAGGCTTATAAATGCCCCAGGGCAGATAGCCTAGTATGAACCTATAAGTTTTTAGTAGAGTAGAATGTTGTCATATTATAGGTTGATGTTATGCATATATTATAGCTCACAGTAGTAAAGTTGGTATAATAAATATGCCATATGGAAAAACTTTTAGATGAACTTATAATTTAATTATATCAGTGTGATAATACTATGGTTTTCCACAAAATATGAATGTTATTAGCATAATGGGCAATAACTATCATTACTTGTTTATGAATGTACAATGTAACATCAACTGTACCACATGTAATTGTCTTGTTATTCTTTTTGTTTTGTTTTTATACCAGAAAAGTTTTCAATAAAAAGATATTTGATAAAAAAAAGATATTTTTATAAAGTTTTCAGTACAAGATCCCTTGATAATCCTACTTTTCATTTCTCTACCGCAGCCTAACAGATTTTAAAGCAACAGGTAACATATTCCCAGATATGCTTCTCAGCTTATGCACAATATGAGTATTTTACTATAACAAATATATTATCACTAAAAGCACATTTGGCAGGATTCACAAAACCTCTGTGTAAGAGTTAGCAAGTCTTACACTGAGGCTGCAGTTAAACGGTGTGATGTCAGCATGCCATGCATATTCATGAGGGCATGCTGAATCACACCCTAGGCTAACACGGTCCATGTAGGAAAGTAGGGGGCATGTCCGCACGGCGAGTCCTGCAAAAGAATCACAGTCCCGAAAGGAAACACCCACAAGCGAGTCCGCGGAAATGTCAAGAAGCACAACAGCACACATGCCACCACAGACTATAAACCCAACTGTAATGGAAAACGTAAAAATAAACAGTTTAATTTTTTTTTTATAATTTCAAAAATGTTTGCCCGTAATTGCACTCGTTTGCGCGGGTGTGCCCTTCGCTCAGTGACAGTTAGCACTTATTGGAAAAGCATATAAGATCTAAATATGTAAATAATGCCAAGTAGCAATAGCGTAGCGGTAGAGATGTCGGCCAAAGAGGAGGTAGTCACGGTTCGAGGCCGAACAACATAATTTTCTATTTTTAGTGAAATAAGCACAAAACAATCCCCTGACATATATGTATATATATATATATATATATATATATATATATATATATATATATATATATATATAAAAACTATAATTTAAGTAAAATGTAATGAAATGGGCCATGTTTTTTTGAAGAAATCTGACAAAAAAAAAAAAAATTTATAAGTGCCCATAGCTGAGCAGTGCTCTAACAAGCTGAGTATGATTGCCCGCAGGTGACCAGTGGTTTAACAGGTGTAATATGAGTGCCCGGAGTTGAGCAGCACTTTAACATGCTGAAACTGTGTGCCCGTAGTAGAGCAACATTTCTCATAGCGTAATATGCGTGCTCATAGCCAAATAACGTGTTAACCAGCATAACCCGTTTGCACGGAGCTGCGCAGCGCGCCAACCGGCTTACCGGCAGGCAACGTTGAGCAACCTGTATCAAAGCCGCCTTTACACAGACACACCTCCTAGCCTGTCTAGACAGTAGTAAAAAAAAAAAAAAGCAATGCCCAGACTCGAACCCAGGATACTGTGCATCATAGTCAAAGTACTGAACCACTAAGCCATGACAGCTGTACTGAAAAATGCAGTATTAGCATATATATATAGGAATGAATGGAAATAGAAGCATGACAAAGCAGGTTTTTTTAAGCTGATACAATTCCAAAATGGCCAATCACAGATAAGTGCAGGAAAAATGGCATATATAAGCCCCATAGGCGGGAATACACCGCATAACTGATTGTGGAACCTATTTGCAGTCAGGATGGCAGGTGTAGGAGAGGGTAGTCGCTTCCGAGTGCAGAGGTGGGGTGTTGAGGAGTCCAAATATATGGTTTGGCTCCTAGTCCATGATCATGAGGCTCAACTCATGCAGGGCCAGGTTCTGTGGGGAGCGTACAAGGCAGAGACGTGGAACCAGTTGGCACATGATCTCACCAGTTCCACAGGCATACCAAGGACTGGTGAAGGTCCGTCACCACAATGCGGACTTCAAGAGACGAAAGCAGGACCAACTGAACCGTTGGATCCAGGAGGCCCAGCAAATGCCCAACGCCCCACTACTGAGTAAGTATCCATGTAATTATGTATGTAAGGAATTATCCTAGCTGATATTATGGAGATGTATGTTCCAATATTACTTCATTCATATTACAGCTGCAGGTCTGGGTTCTGTGAATCGGCGAGCCAATGGTGATAGGCTGGAGCGGTTGCACCACCAGGCAGGTTAGTAATTATTTTTCTGTAATTGTTATAAAATATAAGTGAGACAGCTTGTAAAAGAGTTCAGTGTAGTTACATATTAATAAAGTTCAAATAACACTAGAAGAAAGATTCTGCTAGTACTGTATGATTAGATAAGTGATGCAGCCTGTAATCCAGAAATAAAAATTAAACAAGTCTGAAATAGAGATTTCCCACCTGTATTGTAGTATCAGATAACCTGCTGCAGCCTGAAAATTAGTGGTAAACAAGCTAAAGACAATAGACATGTGTCAAATACATCCCCTTTGAAAATCTGCCATATGAAACAAGTGAGTCTGTTGGAAAGGATTGTTGTAATCAAGTATGACATGTTAATAACGCCTAGAATAAAGTACCATCTTGAATTGTAAAAATAAAACAAGTGAGAGTGTGAGAAAGAGGTATGAATCAACCAAGAAAGCTGTTATAACTCTTGAATAAAGTATACTGCAGTCAGTACATAATGAAATGAATAAGACAGCCACAACCAAACAGTGAAATGTTTGTAATAAAGTACTGAAGCTGGAATGTGTCTGTCCCACAATTTGGATATGTTGCTGTACCCTTGCAATATGGAGATGGTATGGTTGTATGAAATAATGAACATCCACAGTTGTCTAGAGCCATAAAAATCAAATGTAGCAGGATGCTGTACCTGAACACAGCCAGATATGAACTTGTATGAATAAAAATGCAATGTATATTAATGTAGCAGTAACAGTCCCATCACCAACATTCCTAAGGTTACATATAGGAAACTGTACTAAGACCTGTAGGGTATATATATCTGCAGCTACTAGAGATGTACAGCATATGTATAGGTAGTTGAAGTTGTTAATGAAATATTTCTTCACCCTACCCTATATTCACAAATAATGCCATTCCACAACAAACTGGGTATGTGTATTCACAATTAATTCCTATGGACATTTGTCCTGTTGGTTCAAACATATTTGCACGTACGTTGATGCATGTGCCCTGTTCACATATCCAAACCTGATGGCCTGTTGCCATCAATCAACCCTGCATGCTGTTGGATTGTGTACTATTGTTCAAAATATGCATGTGTTATGCTTGCTGTTCAATGTTTGGAATTCATGGGTGTTTGGTTAATGGGAATACTGATGCATGCTGTTACAACTAATTTTGAATGGTATTGTTTGTTACTAACCCAAAATGTCATAAAATATTGCTAAACATAGGACAACAGGGAAGGCGGGTTCCAGCGGACCCACCACTCCCACCTCAGCTGGCGAGTGCACCTGGCACTAGTGCCCAGGCCGGAACCTCCTCCGGTGGCCCTGTGTGCGCTTAGCTAAGTGTGTGTGCGCAAAGCTAAGTGACAGTGCGCATGCGTGAGCTCCGCGCAAACCAGCGCTAACCTGCTTACAACTGCTTAAAAGTGCCTTAGTCACTCTGAATGACAAGGCCTGTAGTCTGCTCAGCAGCAAAATAAAATTCCTCTGTCAGTCTCGAACCCAGGACCTTGGAAACACTAGTCTGCATGACTTACCACTAAGCCATGACTGATATACAAGAACTTTGTGCTGAAAGCAATATATCATGAAATAGTAGGACTGAATGTAAAGGGAATATAGGAAGGCTATTACACAAAGCTTTTCTTGTATCTTTACTGGCAATTCTTGTGGATTTGTATAACATTAGTGTGAGAAGAGAAACAGCCATGCTAGTTGGTAGCTAGTAGGTAATAATGTGACAGTAGCACCTTGCAAACCACACACACTATCAGAGCAGGATAAACACTGCCTTATTTGAATAGGTAAGATGCCAGACCTCACAACTGTGACTGATTTACAGGGATGTCTCTGATTTGAAAACAAATGTTAACTGTGCCCCACTGACTCCCTGTGAAATGTACTAACAGTAGGCAGAAAGGTGTTTTATCCCACATAATGGTAACTGTCAATTACTGAAAGTATGCACTACTTGCATATCAGAAATGGTGTAATAATACATATGCTCAAAATACCCCACAGTCACAACTGCAGAATATCTGAAATATATCACGGGTGTATCCCACTGATATGTACCATTCCCTGAGGCTGATAAAAGATACACCTGAGAGTATCTGAGGCCTGCAAGTGTCACAAACTCACAGGCATATCATTCTGTCTGCTGTCACACACTCTGTGAATAGCTGTAGAATAGCTTCCACAAGCACACCCGCATGTAGGTGTATCACCCACAAATATCAAAGGATGTAGCCAACTAATAAAATAAGGACAGTATAGCAGTTTACAAGCGCTGCATGTGCCTGCTACCCATAACTGTTAGTACAAAGTACAAGGCCCCACTACAGCTCAGCAGCAAAATAAAATACTCTTGTAGGTGTCAAGCCCCACACCTTGGCCAGACCAGTCAGCATGCAGTACCACCAAGCCACACCAAACATATAAGAAATTGCTGCTGAAAGAAATATAACAAGCATTACAAGGAGTGAATGTAAATGGAAAATAGGAAAGCCATAGCAACACATTCCAGTAAAGACACCTAGCAGGCATTCAAGGAGTGAATGTAAAGGCCAAATAGTGAAGCCATAGCAACAAATTGCAAGAGCCACTGTTGTATACCAGCTAATCCACAAGTCCCACAGGAAAGCACATACTCCCATTTAGACAGTATTAGTATTATTAGGTGTCAGTTAACATACACACTGAGAAGAATGAACTGGAGCAGGCATGGGCAAACTACGGCCCGGGGGCCACATGCGGCCCGTTAAACGTTTTGATTCGGCCCACCAAACTTGAAAAAATTTAATAAATTAACCTTGTTAATGTTTTATTTCCCCTGCAATTCTGATGTTTCCTCACTAGATGGCACACTCTAGATATATTGGCTTTGTTGAGGTGAAGCGTAGGCCTATTACTCCACGTTTGCACTTTACCCTTTGACTCACCACCCCTCTATGAAGATGAGCGGACCCAAGAAAAGGAAAGTGGACAGAGAATGTCGAGTGTTCAATAAGGAGTGGACAACTAAATATTTTTTCACTGAACACCGATCATCTGCTGTTTGCCTGATATGCCAAGAAACTGTGGCGGTTTTTAAAGAGTATAATATTAGCCGTCACTTTGCCACAAAGCACGCTAATTATGCTAGCAAGCTCTAAACAAAAGAACGGGAAGCTGCTGCTGAGAAGATGGCAGCTAATTTGAAGTCTCAGCAAAGTTTTTTTCACCATCAAACTGCCATTCAAGAGTCAAGTACCAAAGCCAGTTTTATGCTTTCATTCAAAATAGCAAAGGCCAGCAAACCACTGTCTGAGGGCGAGTTTTTAAAAGAATGTATGGTAGAGACAGCAGGTATTTTGTGCCCGGAGACCAAAGACAAATTTGAGAAAATCAGTTTATCACGGCGGACAGTGACTTGCCGTGTGGAACTAATAGATGAAGATATCACCAGCAGATTAAACAAAAAGGCGAAGTCATTCACTTTTTATTCTTTAGCACTGGATGAAAGCAATGATGTCGAAGACACTGCTCAGCTCCTCATTTTTATCCGAGGAATCAACAAAACTTTTGAAATAACGGAGGAGTTTTTGACAATGGAGTCTCTGAAAGGACAAACACGGGGAGAGGACTTGTTTGAACGGGTGTCTGCTGCCATCGAAAACATGAAGCTTCCCTGGAGTAAGCTTGTTAACGTCACCACAGATGGATCTCCGAATTTAACGGGAAAAAACATTGGCATGCTGAGGAGAATCCAGAATAAAGTGAAAGATGAAAACCCTGACCAGGATGTCATTTTCCTCCACTGCATCATCCACCAGGAATCTCTATGTAAATCGGTGTTACAGCTGAATCATGTTGTGAATCCTGTGGTGAAACTCGTCAACTTCATACGCGCACAGGGACTTCAGCACCGTCAGTTCATTGCGTTCCTGGAGGAAACTGATGCGGATCACCAGGACCTGCTTTATCACTCCCGTGTCCGCTGGTTGTGTTTGGGCAAAGTGTTTCAACAAGTGTGGGAGCTCAAAGAGGAGATTGGCATGTTTTTGGAGTGGCAGGGGAAGACTGATGAATTTCCTGAGCTGAGCAACAAGAGCTGGATGTGTGACTTTGCGTTTGCTATGGACGTATTTTCACACTTGAATGAGCTCAACGTGAAACTGCAGGGGAAGGAGCAGTTTGTGCATGACATGTACACAAACGTGAAAGCCTTCAAATCCAAGCTGGCTTTATTCTCCAGGCAGATTTTGAACAAGTCATTCACTCATTTTCCTAGACTAGCCACGCTGAAAGAGGCCGGATCAAAAGTAAAGAAATACAGTGAATCACTGGATGCACTGCACGGAGAATTCTGCTGTCGGTTTTTGGATTTCGACAAAATTGACAAGTTACTTCAATTGGTGGCCTTTCCTCTGACACAAGACCCCGAAACAGCTCCAGAGGAGCTTCAGCTTGAACTGATCGACCTTCAGTCCGACCTTCAGTCCGACCCTGCCTTAAAAGAGAAGTTCAGCTCTCTGAAACTAAATGACTTCTATGCTTCACTCAATGATGCCGTGTTTCCAAATCTAAGGCGAAAAGCGCAGATGATGTTGGCTTTGTTCAGCTCTACCTTCATGTGTGAACAGACCTTCAGCGTCATGAACATCAACAAAGCCAGCCACAGATCCAAGTTAACAGACCTACACCTCAGATCCATCCTGAGAATCGCCACAACAAAACTAACTCCAGACTTTGATGCGCTGGCTAAAAAAGGAGACCAACAACACTGCTCCCATTAAAATGTGTGTGTCTCCGTGATACGCATGTTGTTAAAATAAACAGTGCGCGCAGATCAAATATAACGCTTCACAGACTGACTTGCTGCAACTGTTTCGTCCTTGCACTGGTCGTTGTTGACTTTTGGCATCGGGGAAACAAATTGAATAAAAGGAACAGGACAAGTACATCTGCATCTCCTACCGTTTTTGAAAAAAAAGACAGTCAGGAGGAGAGTGATGGTGATATCCTGAAGGATAACAGAACTTTCAGTGCTTTAAAATAAAATGGTCATTTATTTGATTTTCAGTGTTTAAAGACTCATTTCGAAGTCAGAGATTTTATTGTAATGCTTTTCTTCATTTTCATTGGAAATTAAAGCACATGTTTTCTCCATATCCCAAGATGTGTATTTTTCCCCCAATGAGATGATGTTTTCAAAGCATGCCATCTATCTGCTCCTGTTCCGGCCCCTTTGTCAAATGTTAGAACTCAATGTGGCCCACGAATCAAAATGTTTGCCCACCCCTGAACTGGAGGAAGCAATAGCCAGGTTTCAGTACAACATGCATTTCAGTGCCTACAACACAGCCTGAAATATGAGAGACATACCAACTTTTACACTCACAGAACAGTGTCCACAGCATACCAGCATGGTCCCCATCTTGAAAATCTGAAAGGGCTATGCCTACCTAACCTAATATTTTATAGCACTGTACTGAAATCACAGTGAGAACTGCAATTACCACACAGCAGGCTACATGCAATTAGTAAATGCTGGCTAACAATTGGTGCAGAGACCATCACATGCACATGTGCAGATACCTACAAATGCAGCCTGTACTCCCAGTCCACACATGCAATACTTTCATTGCAACAACCAGAGGGAGAGACAGAGAGAGAGAGAGAGAGAGAGAGAGAGACAAAGAGACACAGAGAGAGGCACCAAGAAAAAAAAAAAACAAAAAAAACCCCATCAAGCTAACCAGCAGCAGGCCACCAAGCAACAAGATATCACAAACAGCAGTGACAAACAAAGGTAATGTAAACTAATAATCTAATAGTCTACATACTGTGAACCCTCCATATGTGTTAGTAGTCTGTATCTATATATATGAAGATGTGCATAGGGCAGGGGACATACTGCAACTGTTAGTGAAGGCTGGACATTTATGTATTTGAAGGTTGCTATGTGCACATATCAATGTAGGTTGTAGTGCAACGTACAATGTAGGTTGTACAGTAATGGATGTTTAGCAGTATGTTAGTGTGTGTATTCGTATGTGTAAATAAAAAAGTATATATATATTATATGTATATGTATGTATATTTATATATATATATATATATATATATATATATATATATATATATATATATATATAATATGCATATATGTGTACATAGATAGAGAGGGATGTATAAATAGATAGACATATATAGATAGATAGATAGAATATGTATATACATATATATGTAATAGACACATACATATATAGATATATATAGATACATACACATATACAGACAGATATGAATGTCTAGAGATATGTATGTATATGAATATCTCTCTCTCTCTCTCTATATATATATATATATATATATATATATATATATATATATATATATATATATATATATATATATACATATATATATATATATATATATATATATATATATATATATATATATATACTGACAGAGGCACATGTGTGCAGATGTATTGCAACAGGTGCCTGGTGACAAAGGCATGGACTAAACACCAGTGTGGATACTGGAGTACCATACCCCATTCCAAAACACTTACACCACTAACCACCACATAGGTGGTTGCCTGCCTACTACTGGATGTGTCAGGATGGAACATGGGAAACAAGTGTACAATAGCCTCCCCTTTGATATTCACAGTGGCACACTAGTCTTGTAATTCCTGTACATGGTACGTGTCAGCACAAATGGTGTGTCAGCTAGGGAAATGTAGGTCACTGTACCCCTCTACACCTCACAATGTCCTACACAGTATGTACCTCCCATGACAACTACAGAAAGGGAGAAGGACACAGTCATACCTAACAAACAGTGATAATGCCCTCAAACACATTACCTATGCAGAGTGACTGACAAAACCACAGATAGAGTGCCTTTCATACTACCTACACAGAGGTTACCACTGCTGGATATACATAGTTAAGTCACATCCATAACAGTTGTCCAACAACCATGGTAACACCTCACAATATCCCCAGCCTAAATGACCTATGTCTGTCATCCTTGGCACCGCAGTAAAGAGCACATGGTGGAGGTACAGGTTCCTACCCACAAATACGCCATACCCTGGAGTAAACCACCCAGCATTAAGAAGCAAGGCTCCTCATTAGTAGATGTCAGACATACCCCTGTTGAATGTTATGCAGATAGGTAATATGCCATATGAGTCACCCTGTGTAACTGTTTGACAGGAGCAAGTACAACCACGTTACATGTCTCCCAAGGGGCAGGGTAGCATAACAGTATGCTGCTGTAGGCCCAGGGCCAATAGCATACTACCTACTTATGACACAATGCACACACACATGTACTCATTGCAATACCAACTATGTGAGGTGGAATGAGTGTGCCACTGACTGTGTGCAAGGTCTGTAATGGTGTGATTGCTCGGCATGACTTTGTGTCTGTCATGGTAGTGTTTGTCCTTGGTGTGAGGCCAGAAAAAGATGTGTCAGGTATTGGGATACAAACATACTACATTGCCATATGTTGTGCTGTGGTTCCCTGTATGTGACTGTGGTGTAGGCAGGGGTATGGCCACAAAGACTAGGGTGCATTACCATTGAACTTTTTACTGTGCATTGCATGCATTGCATGGGTTGACAATGTTCCCCATCCATTACTTTGATACAAACCCCCAGTGTGAGGTTGTGCATTGGACCTCAAACAGTGTGCTGACTGCTGGTGTATACTAGTTTGTTGTATGGAGTGTGCCAGGCACTGTCACACAGTTGTTGGCTGAGCACTGATATGTGGTCATTTACATGTGTATCCCCCAATAGACAGACAGATGCTATATATGGCAGTTCAGTGATGTCACTACAGCAGAGTATTATGTGTGCCATATTACTTGCTCACATATTTTTCTTTTCCTTCCAGGGTGATGGTGCACCAGTGCAACCCCTCGTACTCTGCTGCAGAGGAAGAGGAGATACACCAGAGCCTGGTGCAGGATTTTGCCACACTCTTTTCCCGCACCAGCCAGAACCAGCAGAATAGGGCTGCACTGTGGCAAGACCTTGTCCATCGGGTAAATGACATAGGCATGCATAACCGGACATATGAGCAGGTACGCCATCTCTGCAGTGATTTAATTAGAAATGTCCGTCAGCGTGCGTCTGATATCCACAGGCAACAGCTTGCCACAGGTGGTGGGGTGGCTATACACCCCCCCTCACCAGACTGGAGGGGCTCCTCCTAAGTGTTGTGGCTCCAGCCCATCAACAACAACATCCGCAGACATGTGTAATGATGGAGGCTGGAGCCACCCAGCATGTGGACTTGGAGTGTGCAGGTAACATGCCATATCTATAGTTGACTGTTCTCTACACTGGTAGTTTATGCATGTGTGAGGTGTGTACTGTGTTTGTAGTTGTTATCCTGGTAATCATTGTGCAAGAGTGATATTCTCAATATCAGCAGCAGACCTGTGAAAGCCAACTGTTGTACTACTGAACTGTATCATACTCACAGTATCAATGGCACAGTTGTGCCCACTGACAATAAATGTCTTATTTGTGCAGGTCCCTCTAGTGTAACAGCAAGGCAGCCAATCCATGCTGGTGAGTGTGTAATAACAATACTTTTAATACTAATGATAATAATAGTAATAATACCCTCAAACAGTATTGCTATGTGTTTGACTGCAGGTGTGTTTGTGACTGTGTGTTTGTATCTCATGTACTGAGGAGTGTGCATGTGTGCATGTGTCCATGTGTGCATGTGTCCATGTGCGCATGTGTCCATGTGCGCATGTGCCCATGTGTGCATGTGTGTATGTGTGCATGTGCCCATGTGCCCATGTGCCCATGTGCGCATGTGCCCATGTGCGCGTGTGCACATGTGTGCATGTGCCCGTGTGCATCTGTGGTAACATTGTGTTCACATTGTAAACTGTGTTTCCTGTCTTCCTCTCACAGGTTCTGGTGTTGCTCTGGTGGTGTGCAGCAGGGAACCTGAATCCACTGCTGAGGATAGTGATAATGATGATACATGTGTAATGGCACAGGGAGGTGTGCCAGGGTCTGTTGTTGGTCAGCCAATCGACAGTACACAGCAGTCAACCCCATCAATGTGCACAGTCATCCTGCCAATACATCCATTGTCACCAATGTCCATACAGTGGGCATTGACCAGGGTAATGTGGTATCAGTGGCACATGCATCCCCTCACAGCAGCCATGGCCAGAGTCCTGACATGGTACCACACAGGCAGATGTCCAGGGGTTCTCGTGGGAGCATCCGTGGTCGTACTGCCCCTGTCAGACGTGCCCACAGAGGTCTTTCAACCTCAGCTATGTTCCAGGCTGTAATGCAGGCACGTATGGAACGGTACACCAGACAGGGTCTGAGGAAGCTGAGAGCACATTGCACTGCTATGAATGACACTATGCGTGACGTTGCGGCTGCCATCCGTAATTTCACTGAGGTCATTGACAGACGTTGGGGGGACACATTAGATCTGTTCCACAACTACATGTCCATGAGCCAGGGCAATGCAGGACGGTTGAGGCGTCGACGTGGACGTATGCCAGCAACATCAGCAGCTGGCAGTCGTCACGGACGACAACAAACCCACGGCCGCTCCCATAGTTCCAGTACCAGCCCCAGCAATGCTGGGTCTTGTGCTGTCATCAGACCGCCCTAGGAGACCACGTGCACATGGCTCTGGACAGTCCCAGCAGGGACATGTCTCCAGTCATCCACCAACTGCTTCTGATGACAGTACCCAGTCCGGCTTAGTACCTGATACTGTCCGTAGCACCCCTGCCAGGCACAGGTACCGTGTCTGTGGCCAGAGACAGTGATCTGTATGACCTGGCAGGTACAGTCTGTGGCTGTCCACAAACACCCGTATATGGCAGCCATGAGGTGGAACTGTGTGCATGCATACACACATGCATAATGCTAACACCTAGGGCTAACACATACACACACACACCACATCATCATTGCCCCATCTTGTACTGTTGTCCCTCAGTCACACACACACACACACACACACACACACACACACACACACATACATGTCGATTGGTTGTATCAGTGGCAGACTCAGGCATACCAAGTACACTCCCTGTGCATATGATGAAACTGTGCCACCTCCTGCAATCTGTAACATTGATGCAGGAACAGGTTAACATGGTGCTGATGCACAGGGTGACTACATAGAAGTGTAGTAATATTATCATGTTGTCAACAGTACAGTGTAATGATATCATTGTGAGTATATCCCAGCATGCCTGATGCATTAACTGTATGATTGTCATTGTATTGTTTGGTACACCACTATTAATTACCATAGTGTAATGTCTGCACATCTTTGCATTCTGGTGGTAAGGCTGAAAACAGAAGGCCACCTACACAGGTAGCACAGGGGATAAGAAAATGGAAGTAATGATACTCAATGACGGACATGTAAACCACAAGATGCATGCAGTCCAAACTCTATTCTGCATGGAGAATGTTGATATCTGTGCAGTAATAGACAACAGGTTCAAGACTCCCAAGAGCACCCTAGCACTACCAGGTTACACCTCCTACCATGCTTGACAGCCCCAAAACACGGAACTAACTATGACAGGAGGGTGAGTCTCATTAAATGTCAAGGATACTGTGGTGGCAGGACAGGTAGCTTACATCCTTCTAAGTTGGGAACTGCTGATTGAGGGCTCAGTGTCTGTTATTCTAAATGTGTATTAGTTCTGGTTTAAGCACTTGGGCTTCAAGCCAGTTATTTTACATTACGAAGGTTCATGGTCTGCACTCTTGTGGGAGGAGAGGCTGGATTCTGCCAGTCTGAGCTGGGAATTTCTGGCTAAAGGCTTATAGTGCCTGCATATTTGAATTGTTTCTTACTGAAATTGGTACACCTTGTTTGCTGTAGCATAGACTAGATCCAGGCCTGCTGAATGTAGCTTTGGCTTTGTTTGTATGCTTGTTTGCTTGTTATTTCCCTGAAACACTAATTCCACCTGAAACGCAGCTTTTCAGCGCTTCTGTGGATCCCTAGTGACATCTGCATTGCTTACTGTACTTATTTCCGTGTTTCACTTGAAAGAAAGTTACTGTTTGCCATTTTTGCATTTAAGCTACCTGTAACACATTGCATTTCAGTTACCTGGCACTTGCTCACTAAAGCATTTATATATGCCAGCACTAACAAATTAAAAGCACTACACCCTCACAAACTCACCTTGAGTACCTTGTTCCCCATTGGCCCTTTTTGTTGTCAATTATAAAGGAATTCCCAATACTATTCTAGCATGTCCAAAGGTCAGTTGTCAATCTCCTCCCCGGTCCAGCTGGTGAATCTGGGAATCTTGAGGCAATGTTACAACTGCCTCATGTCCACAGACAACCCACTCCACCCCCCAACAAATTCCAACACATGTGAGAGATGCAACCATATAGCCAAACTGGAGGCTAAGCTCTCTCAACTCAGTACTGGCGAAACCTGTCAGGAGGAGAAGGAAACCACAGTCACTACAATTCCAGTCTCACATAGACCTACCACGACAGCAATACAAACACATAAACACACAAAAACATACTCGGAGTCTCTAAATAAATATCTGCCTAAGCAGCAGAGACCGCCAAAGCAGACACCCAAGCAACCGCTACCCCAGAACAGAACTCGTGCAACACATAGCTCACAAAGCTAGTGTGCCGAACAGTCACAGCCCTTAAGGCTAAACAACACACCTGATACACTTGTAATAGGTGACTCTATCGTCAGGCACACTGACGTCCTGCTCACCAGGCTGAACAAGGAGAAGGTCACGGTGAGATGCCTGTCGGGTGCTATGATCCGCCACATAACACAAGCACAGAGGTCACTCCAAGGCAAGTACAAATATGACTCAGTCATTGTCCATGCCAGTGTGAATGACCTGAGATGTACCTCCCTGGACTACATGATAAGAGACATAGAGTAGCTCTCTGAGCATGTGGCCCAGGCTGGTATAACCCTGACCTTGAGTAGCATCTTACCCTCACCAAGAATGATGCCACAATATGAAGACAAGATGATCAATATCAACAATTGGCTTAAGTTTCAGTGTCATTCAAAGGGGATCCAATGCCTGTCAGCCTGAGATGACATGCTCGACAAGCCACGATGCTTTGCTAGGGACGGCTTGCACCTGTCACCCCTGGGCTTTCGGATAATGACAAAGGCTCTTGCTACCCCCATAGTGCGTTTTTTAGGCAAGGCTCAAAAGACAAAACCACCTCCATAGGTATCACAAGGGATAAGAAACTAATAGTAATGCTACTCAATGCCAGCAGTGTAAACCTCAAGATGCATGCACTGGAAACTGTCCTTAGCATGGAGAACATCAATATCTGTGCAGTAACAGAATCCTGGTTCAAGGCTCCCGAGACCACCCCAGCACTGCCAGGTTATACCTCAACTGCTCTTCAAATTTTCCCTTAAGGAAGCTCTACTCTTAGTATAACCAGGCTACTCACTATATTATAAGCCTAGCACTTGTTCTCAATACTTCTCTACTAAGTAAGCACTCTCGTACTAAGTAAAGCACTACATCTACTTACCACCCCTGTAAATATCCACTTCCCTTAAAGGTACAGCACTCCCTTATACTGTTCTAGCATGTCGAGTGGCAGATTACTGGCGTCGTCTCCAATTCAGCTGGTCAATCTGGGTATCTTGAGACAATGCTACAATTGTCTCATGTACATAGACAACCATCTCCTCCTCCCAACAAACACAAATACATGTGAGAGATGCAACTATATAGCCAAACTGGAGGCTGACCTCTCTCAACTCAGGGCTGGCATGACCAGACAGAAGGAGATGGCAACCACACACAAAACAATCCCAGTCCCACATAGACCTACCACAACTGCAAACCAAACACATAAAAACACAAAGACATACTCCGAGGCTCTAATAAAAAACTTACCAAAACAACAGAGGCTCCCAAAGCAGACATCCAAAAATCCACCACCTCAAAACAAAACAAATGCAACACATACTTCAATAAATAAGTGTGTCAACCAATCACAGCCCTTAAGGCCAAACACCTTGCCTGATACACTAGTAATAGGTGACTCTATAGTCAGACACACTGATGTCCCTCTGACCAGGCTGAACAAGGAGAAGGTGACTGTGAGCTGTCTATCGGGAGCTAGGATCCGCCACATAACACGCACTCAGGTCACTCCAAAGCAAGTACAAATATGACTCTGTCATTGTCCATGCTGGTGTGAATGACCTGAGACGTACCTCCCTGGACTACATGAAAAGAGACATAGAGGAGCTCTCCGATTATGTAGCCCAGGCTGGTATGACCCTGACCCTGAGCAGCATCCTGACCTCACCAAGAATGATACCACAATACAAAGACAAGATGATCAGCTTTAACAATTGGCTCAAGTACTGGTGTCATTCTAAGGGGATCCAATGTCTGTCTGCCTGGGATGACATGTTGGACAAGCCACACTGCTTCGCAAGGGATGGCTTACACCTGTCACCACTGGGCTTCCGGATATTGGCTAAGGCTCTTGCCACCTCTATAGTGCCTTTTTTAGGCAAGGTTCAAAAGACAAACCCACCTCCTTAGAAAACAAAAATAGAAAAAAACTAAGGGTAATGCTGCTCAACGCCAGAAGTCTAAATCTCAAGATGCAGGCACTTGATGCACTCCTCAGCATGGAGAACATTGACGTCTGTGCAGTAACTGAAACCTGGTTCAAGGCTCCAGAGAGCACCCCAGCGCTACCAGGCTATACCTCGTATCATGCTTTTCGGCCCCAAAACCGGGCGAACCACAAAGGAGGGGAGTGTCCATATTCATCAAGGACACCCACACCTCCAGGTTAGTAGCAACACATGAAGCATCAGAGACCATACAGGTGCAACTAACCATAGGCAAAACTGCTATACAACTGGTAGCATGTTACAGACCACCCTCCCAATCTCAAGAACCCCACTCAGCCTTCCTGAAGACATTGGAGGATATGAATGTATCACAAAATACCATCATACTGGGAGACTTCAACTACTCAAACATAGATTGGGTACATTATTCTAGCCCTAATACCCTAGCCCAAAGGTTCCTGGAATTCATAAATTCAAATACACTGGAACAACTAGTCACCTCTCCCACTAGGGGAGATAATATACTAGACCTGATCATCACAAACATGGGGACAAAATGCTCCACACCGGAAATATACCCCTCACTAGTGAGATCTGACCACAAACTAATCACCCTGGATATACATATCCCACCTCCACCCCCAGCACAAAAGACGGCAGTGAAAAACTTCTCAAAAGCAGACTTCACTCTTCTTAAGACTGAGATGGTATCCTTTAAGCCCACTGTGCCAGTGGATACCACATCCCACAATGCCGAATCCTTCACAAATGCTTTCTATGGACATCTCCAAGAATGCATGGATCATGCAATCCCAAACAAATCCAAGTCCCTCTCCACCAAAGGTAAGCGTCCTGTCTGGTGGACCTCAGCCATAAACAAATTGTATAACAAAAGAAGGAAGCTACTGCACGTCAGAGAAAAATCCCATGAAGGGAAGACATCTCTGATTAACATTAGCAGAAAACTACGTTCTCTCATAAAAACATCCAAGGCCAACTTTGAGAGAAAAATCGCTAAGGACACTAAACATAAGCACAAAGCCTTTTCCAGCTATGTTAGAAGGCTGGGCGAAACCCGCAGATATGCTCAGAGTTGGTTCACAACAACAAAAATATACTGAACCCACAGATATTGCCAACATTCTGGCTGACAGGTTCAGTGCAAATTTCTCCCTCCTTCACCCCAAAAGAAGAAATACTTATCCCAGCTGAATGTAATCTCCTGTCAACTCAGATGTCCAAGTGAGAACCGCCCTAAACAAAGCAAAAAACACAGCATCAATGGGACCTGACAGTATCCCGGGTTGCGTGTTACGTGAACTCCAAGAGGAGCTAAACCCACACATAAAAATGCTATTTAACCTTAGCCTTACTTCGGGATATGTACCTGAACACTGGCGTACAGCAACAGTGGTCCCACTCCACAAGGGGGGTGCCTCTACAGACCCTGGAAACTACCGCCCCATAAGCTTAACCAGCCTGGTCTGCAAAGCTATGGAAAGAATCATTATGGAACTCATAAACAGAAACATAGGGGACCTACAGACACTTGACCCCACCCAGTTCAGCTTTGTAAAGGGCAGATCCTGCCTTTTAAAATTGGTTGACTTTTTTGAAACAGTCACTAGAGCCATTGATGAGGGCAAAGCAGTCCATACAGCATACCTGGACTTGGCTAAGGCCTTCGACACAATACCCCACTCAGGCATCATAGATAAGCTCAACAGCTTAAAAGTAAACCCTTATGTCACTAGATGGGTTGCAAACTGGCTAAAGGACAGAACCCATAAAGTTAAAATCGCTGGAGCAATGTCAGACTCAAAGCCAGTCACAAGTGGTGTCCCACAGGATCTGTCCTGGGACCCCTCTTGTTCGGCATTTATTTCTCAGATGTTAAAGCAAACATGGGAGGGCTGTGGCTGACAAGGTTCGCAGATGACTGCAAACTAGGCGCCATAGTCGATACACCAGCAGACACACACATCCTACAAAAAGGCCTCACAGAAACGGACAACTGGTGCCGGAGTCACGGCCTTAAACTAAATGCCAAAAAAATGTATAGTCATCCCCTTTGGGAAAAACAAAGTACCCACAAATTATCACACAGACAGCAACCCACTGAGTACGGAAAAAGTAATCAGAGACCTAGGGACCCAAGTCGACAGTGACCTCTCATTTGACACCCACGTTGTCAAAGTGGTTAGAAAAACATTCTACCTTGCACACCTCATCATGAAGGGATTCACATCCAGATCCAAGGATGTCATTGTACCCCTATATTCCTCCCTCATCAGATCCATGATTGAGTACAATGCCCCATTTGGTATGTACCTCACCCGGCATTTGCAACAGCTGGAGAGACCACAAAAGTACCTCACCAAGAGGATCAAGGGTCTCCAACATATGTCTTATTCTGCCAGACTAAAGAAACTTCAGCTCTATTCAGTAGCATAACGCCTGCTCAGAGGTGATCTCTGCCTGACGTACAAGGCCATGTCCAATCAGGATCTGATGGACATGCTCCACCTCAAAAAATCCAAATCCATCAGGACCACGAGAGCTAAAGACTTAAACCTCGGCGCAAGTATGAATAGGACATGCTGGAGGGATAGATTCATAACCCAGAGGCTTCCCATGCTCTGGAACAAGATCCCAGTTCGTATTAGGCAGAGCCTCTCACTGACTCTCTTCAAGAGAAATCTTGATGAGTGGATGGGAGATTGTAAGTTTACCCCAGGGGTCACATCTGTGACACTGCTAGACAGGGGCACAGTAAACTAATTCTATTATATAAGGGGACCTTCATTGTGTCACTACTAGACAGAGGCACAGTATTCTAAATTTATTCTGTACATTTTTTATACCATTTCATGGGGTGGCAAAAGCCACATCACTATGGCTAGGCTTACAAATGCCCCAGGGCAGATAGCCTAGTACTATACTATGAAACTATACCATGCTTGTCGGCCCCAAAACTTGCACTGAACCAGAACAGGAGGGGGAGTATCAATATTCGTCAATGATACACACACCTCCAGGTTGGTGGCACAGCACGAAGCATCAGAGACTATCCATGTGCAACTAACAGTGGGGAAAACTGCCTTCCAGTTTATAGCCTGGCACACACCACCCTCCCAAACCCAGGAACCCCACTTGGCCTTCCTGAGAACACTGGAAATATGAAGGTCTCTCCAAACATCATTATACTGGTGGACTTCAACTACCCAAACATAGACTGGGAGCATTACTCTAGCTCCAACACCCTAGCTCAAAGGTTCCTAGCATTTATACACTCAAATGCTATGGAACAACTTGTTACCACTCCCACAAGAGAGGAAAACATACAGGACCTGATCATCATCAACATGGGGACTCTATGCTCCAGACCAGAAGTGTACCCCTCACTGGTAAGATCAGACCATAAACTAATCTCACTGGATATTCACATCCCAACCCCACCCCCTGCCCACAAAACCACAGTGTAAAACTTCTGTACAGCAAATTCCACACCCCTCAAAACCGAGGTGGAATCCTTCAAAGCCCCCGGGCCTGTGGAAAATACGTCCCAGACCACAGAATCCTTTATAAACGCATTCTATGAACACCTTCAGGAATGCATGGATCATGAAATCCCAAATAAAAACAAGACCCAATCCTCCAAAGGCAGACGCCCTATCAAGTGGACCACAGCCATAAACAAACTATACAATAGAAGGAGGAAGCTACTACATGATAGAGCAAAATCCCAAAAAGGGAGGAATCTCTGTTCAGTGTTAGCAAAATACTATGGGCACTCATAAAATCGTCTAAGGCCAGCTTTAAGAGAAGAAATGCACAAGACACTAAGGATACTCACAAGGCATTCTTTAGTTATGTTAGGAACCTGGGTGGGAATTCCCAGATATGCTCAGAATTTGTCCAAAATGACAAAAAACTACAGCGAACCCACAGACATTGCCAACATCCTAGCTGACAGGTTCAGCGCAAACTTCTCCCCACCCTCCCCATCAGAAGGGCAAATATCTATCCCAGCAGAGTGCTGCCCCCCTGACATCTCAGATGCTCAGGTAAGAGCCGCCCTCTCCAAAGCAAATAACACAGCATCAATGGGACCAGACGGTGTCCCGGGCTGCGTCCTACATGAACTCCAAGATGAGCTAAACCCAAACATAAAAGTTCTGTTCAATCTCAGCCTTACCACAGGATATGTACCCAAAGAGTGGCGTACAGCAACAGTGGTCCCTCTACACAAAGGTGGTGCCTCAACGGATCCTGTAAACTATTGCCCCATAAACCTGACTAGCTTGGTCTGCAAAGCTATGGAAAGGATCATTATGGACCTCATACATAAAGATATTGGGGACCTACAGACACTAGATCCTACCCAGTTTGGCTTTAAGGGCAGATCCTGCCTCTTAAACCTGGTTGATTTATTTGAAACAGTCACCAAGGCCATTGACAAGGGGAAGGTGGTCCACACAGCCTACCTGGACCTCGCAAAAGTCTTCGATACAATACCCCACTCGGGCATTATAGGTAACCTCACGAGCTTAAATATAAACCCCTATGTCACTAGATAGGTTGCAAACTGCCTCAAGGACAGAACCCACATGGTTAGAATTGCTGGAGCCACGTCAGACTCCAAACCAGTTACAAGTGGTGTCCCACAAGGCTCAGTCCTGGGACCTCTCCTGTTCGGTATATATTTCTCGGAGGTACAGGCCAACACGGAAGGCCTGTAGCTGACCAAGTTCGTGGATGACTGCAAACTGGGCGCTATAATTGACTCTCCAGCCGACACAACCATCCTCCAAAAGGGCCTCATAGAAACAGACAACTGGTGCCAGAGCCATGGCCTAAAGCTAAATGCCACAAAGTGTATAGTCATCTCCTTTGGCAAAAACAAAGTGGCCACAAATGACTACATAGGTGGTAATCCATTAAGTACGGAAGAAGTAATTAGGGACATGGGGACTGAAGTTGATAGCAATCTCTCATTTGACAACCACATGGCCAAAGTGGTTAGAAAAACATTTTATATAGCCCACCTAATCATGACAGGATTCACATCTAGATCAGGGGAGGTCATTGTGCCTCTTTACTCATCCCTCATCAGGACCATAACTGAGTACAATGCCCCTTTTGGGATGTACCTTACCAGACACCTGCAGCAACTGGAAAGACCACAAAAGTACCTCACCAAGAGGATCAAAGGGCTCAAACAGATGCCATATGCTGCCCGGTTAACATAACACCATACTCAGTGGCATACCGCCTGCTCAGAGGCGATCTGTGCCAGACGTATAATGCCATGTCCATCCCGGAAGTAATGGAGATGCTGCACCTCAGAAAATCCAAATCCCATCGAGCTACGAGCTTGAGAGACTTGAACCTCAGCACTGACATCAATAGGACATGCTGGAGGGACAGATTCATAACCCAGAGGCTCCTTTCACTCTGGAATAAAATCCCAGTCCAGGTTAGGCAAAGTCCCTCATTGACTCTCTTCAAGAGGAATCATGATGAGTGGATGGGGGATCATAGGTGTACCCCGGGTATCACTTCTGTGTCAATGTTAGACAGAGGCACAGTATACTAACCTCAGAAAAGGGCATAGCAACATTAATCTAAAATGGGTGGCGAAAGCCAAACACACTCTGGCTTGGCTTATAAATGCCCTAGGGCAGATAGCCTAGTATGAACCTATGAACCTATACCCACACCCCCAGGTTGTTGCCACAGTGTGACGCATCACAGACTATCCACGTGCAATTAACAGTGGGTTAAACTGACTTCCAGTTCATAGCCTGCTACAGACCACCCTCCTAAACCCAGGTAACCCACTTGGCCTACTTAAGAATACGTGAATATCTGCAGGTGTCTCCAAACAACAATATATTGGGCAGCTTCATTTACCCATACATAGACTGGGAGCATTACTGTAGCTCCAACACCCTAGGTGAAAGGTTCCTAGAATCCATACACTCAATTGCTATGGAACAACTTGTTACCACTCCCACAAGAGGGGAAAACATGCTGCACCTGATCATCACCAACATGTGGACTATATGCTCCAGACTAGAAGTGTATCCCTCGCTGGTAAGATGACACCATAGTCTACTCTCACTGTATGTATGTAATGAATAATGTGAACCACAGAAGATTGAAGACCCCAAACAGCATAAAAAGTTAATGTAATATAGTAAAAAAGAAAGCTGTCATAGGGTCAAACCAAAGCAGTACGTAATTAAGAAGTATCACTGCAAACCGTCTATTCAGACCATTCAATTCTTGCGAACAGCAGCTGTTGCTCACACCAATAGAAAAATAGTTGATAAACGATATACATCCAAAATAAGGCAATAAAAATGACGTCTTTATTCACAGTACAGACTGGTAAGCGCTTTCGCTATTCAGCTTTTTCAAGGTTTTTCTTTTGGTTTATTGCCTTATTTTGGATGTATATCATTTATCAACTATTTTTCTATTGGTGTGAGCAACAGCTGCTGTTCGCAAGGATTGAATGGTCTGAATAGACGGCTTGCAGTGATACTTCTTAATTACGTACTGCTTTGGTTTGACCCTATGACAGCTTTCTTTTTTACTATATTACTCTCACTGTATATTCACATACCGACCACAGCCCCTGCACAGAAAACCACAGTCAAAAAGTTGTGTAATGCAAATTCCATGTATTCACATGAGGCAGACTTCACACATGGGAACTATTTAAGGTCACAGGTACATATGTCTATGTGGCACACACATACCTCATGTGTGCATTGACATTACTGATATAATCTATGTCATACAATATTAAAAGCAACACCCCACACACATTGACTAACTGTGTGACAAAAACACACATGGCATTTGCAGGATTCAAACCCCTACCTAACTATGTTATGACACTTGAGAGAGATGCATTAGCAGAGCACACTATTCGCATTACTGGGAGGTGTCCCTTCTCCTGCTATACTTATAGGGTGCTGACATCATCAGTGTTTAGAAAGAGGAATGTGCATCATGTAGTGTGTTCTTCTAGTTGCCAAAAGGGACATTTCTTTCACACAAAATTGCACTCACACTAACCCCCCTCACCCAAACACTGAGCATTTGCAAGATTCAAACCCCCAACTAACTATGTTATGACACTTGAAAGAAACGCATTAGCGGAGCACACTATTCACACTACTGGAAGATTTCCCTTCTCCTGCTATACTTATAGGGTGCTGACATCATCAGTGTTTAGAAAGAGGAATGTACATCACGTAGTGTGTTCTTCTAGTTGCCAAAAGGGACATTTCTTTCAAACAGAATTGCATACACACTAACCCCCCTCCCCAATCACACACACACACACTGTACATTTGCAAGATTCAAACCCCTACCTAACTATATTATGACACGTGAGAGAGACACATTAGCGGAGCACGCTATTCAAATTACTGGGTATCTGTTTTTCTCCTGCAGTATTTATAGGGTGCTGACATAATTATTTATAAAGAGGTATGTACATCTATTACTATCTGTCAGTTAGGGGGATAGCATATATATGCATTAACAGCCGCCTACTCCAGGGTCACATATGCACATCAGCACTGCCAGGTTATGTTTTATACCATGCTTCGTGACCACAGGACCTGTAACACACAACACAACCAGTTCAGACCACCCCTCCCATATCCAGGAACCACACTTTGCTTCCCTGGGAACAGTGTAGGATATGAAGGTGTTCACATACACCATTACAGTGGTTAACTTCAGGTACAAGTATATTGAGTGGGGGAACTACTCAGGCCTCAACAACATCACCCTACAGCCACTACAATTTGTGAATCCATGTGCTATGGCAGGACCAATCACCACAGCCACAAGGGGGAATACATATTGGACCTGACCATCTGTAACATGGGGACTCTATGTTCCACACCAGAGGTAGACCACCATTGTTAATATCTGACCGTACCCAACTTTCCCTGGACATACATATCCCATCCCCACCCCCAGGCAAGGAAGTCACTGCAAACAAAGTATTTATCAAAAGCAGACTTTGCACTTGTGAAGACTGGGGTGGAAGACTTCAAAGGACCCATGCTGGGGGATTATACAGGACACTTTGCATAATCCTTCACAATTGCATTCTATGAGCATCTGGAAGGTTTGCATTGATCATGCTATCCCAAATAAACTCAAGACTCCTCCACAACAGGAGACCTGTCTGGTGTACACCAGCCATATATAAGCTGTACAACAGAAGGAGGGAGCTAATACATTACAGAGCAATATCCCACAGAGGGAGGACGTCTCTGAACAGTATTGGCACGACACTTCAATCCCTCAAAATCATCACGTCAAAGTGTTGACAGTGAAATTGGCCAGACACTGCAGATAAGGCTCCCCTCAGTCTGTTATTGATGCCCAATTACTGTTATAAGTCCTCGCCAACCCTCTTCCAGCAAACACCAGCCACATGGATGTGACATTGCAAATTCAACCCCTGGGATCTCCACTGTGTCCCTGCTTGATGGAGGCACAGCACACTAGCCTTAAACGGTGCCTTCTGTGACCTACTTTACAGAGGCACAGTAGCCTACTGTACTAGGGAGGCAGACGCCAAACACACTCTGGCTAAGCTTGTATTCCCTAGGGCAAACAACCTAGTATTGACCTCTACACCCATATGTTTAATTTTCAGATGCACAATATTTGTTGCTGATAAACTGTTTGCAGGTCTTTATTGCCATAGCTTTCCCTGTTTCTATGAACAACTTGTGTATCTGTGGAAGATGTTTGAATATGAGAGGGATCCACTATTTAACTTATGTCTCTGTAGTCATTTAACTGTGTGCACTGGGCAGATTCCTGTATTGTGGGAGGTTCCTGGATTAACACATACAAATACCAGATATGTGTGGCCAATTGCTAAACTGAGACATGGCCTAAGTGTGTGAGCATGCCCAGTTCAGGCTTTCCATGGCTTGTTGCCTGACATATGTCTAATTTATCAAAGTGTGAGAGCATGCCCAGTGTGAGCTTTCCATATGTTGAAATATGCAGTCCACCACATTTGTGGTTGTGTGTGAACTTCAACAATATTTCACATTTATAGTTGTGTGTTGGGAGTCATGTTGTGTACTTAATGCCCAACTGCTTTGTGTCTGAATCCAACAGGGATTATACTGTGCCTGCAGGGTTTCCATGGGATAGTTTGCATACAGTTGTCAACATCCTTTCATACTGACCAAACACTGTAATATCGTATAGTGTACTGGTTCAGTACTTTCACTGTGATGGACAGTATCCTGGGTTTCAGTCCTATCACTGCTTTAAATATTCATAGTGAGCACACCAGACTGGTTAAGGGCCAGTTGTGCACATATGACCATGTTGCATTTTGTTCAGATATGGACTACTTAAACCAGGCTTGTCCAACATTGGTAGTGTATTCTGCAACTTGGGTGGACATTGAAAAACACTAGCTATGTGCCCTAGGCCATTTCTAATGCTAGTCAGAGAGTGTGTTTGTCCTTCAACACACATTGTAACTGGAGTTTGCCATGACATATTTCAAGGTTAGTATACTGTGCCTCTGTCTACCCGTGACATAACAGTGATACCCAGGGTAAACCTACCATCTCCCATCCACTCATCAAGATTCCTCTTGAGGAGAGTCAATGAGGGACTCTCTGGCTAACCTGTACTGGGAGTTTACTCAAGAGTGGAGGGAGCTTCTGGGTTATGGATCAATCACTACAGCATGTCCTATTTATGTCAGTGCTGGGGTTCAGGTCTCTCATGTGCATAGCTCACTGGCATTCAGATTTTACAAGGTGCAGCATGTTCACTGATTCCAGCTTGGACATGGCTTTATACATCAGGCACAGATTGCCTCTGGGCAGGCAGTATGGCACTGTGTGGAGCTGCAGTTTGTTTAATCAGGCAACACATGGCATCTGTTAGAGCTCTTTGATCCTCCTGGTGAGGTACTTTTGGGGTCTTTCCAGTTGCTGGAGGTGTCTGCTGAGGTACATCCCACAGGGGCCATTGTACTCAATTGTGAGGCTGATGAAGGATGACTGATGAGGCACGATGACCTCCCCTGATCTAGATGTGACTACCTTCATGATTAGGTGGGTATATGGTATGTTTCTGTAACCACTACAGCCACATGGTTGTCAAATGCAAGATATCTATCAACTTGTGTCCCCAGGTCTCTTATTACTTCTAAAGTACTTAATGGGTTAACACCTATATGGTAATTGGTGGGCACTTACTGTTTATCCACAGGGGATGACTATACACTTTTCTGCATTTAGCTTGATGACATGGCTCTGGCACCAGTTGTCTGTTTCTATGTGGCCCTTTTGTAGGATGCTTGTGTCAGCTGGAGGGTCAGATATGGTGCCCAGTTTGTAGTCATCTGCAAACTTGTTCAGACACAGTCCTTCCATGTTGGCCTGTACCTATGGGAAATATATACCAAACAAGGGAGGTCCCAGGACCGAGCCTTGTGGGATGCCAGCTGTAGCTGGTTTGTAGTTTGACATGGCTGCAGCATTTCTGACCATGTCCGTTCTGTCCTTGAGCTGGTTTGCAACCCATCTACTGACATAGGGGTTTATATTTAAGCTGGTGAGCTTATCTATAATGAACATGTGTGGTATTGTATGGAAGGCTTTTGCAAGGTCCAGATAAGCTGTGTGGACCACATTCCCCTCATCGATGGCCTTGATGACTGTTTCAAATGAGTCAAACATGTTTAAGGGGCAGGATCTGCCCTTAAGAAAGCCACGCTGGGTAGGGTCCAGTGTCTGTAGGTCCCCAATATCTTTATTTCTGAGGTCCATGATGATCCTTTCCATAGCTTTGCAGACCAAGCTTGTCAGGATTCTGGGGTGATAGTTTGCAGTATCCATTCAGGCACCACCTTTGTGGAGAGGGACCACTGTTGCTGTACACTGCTCTTTGGGTACATATCCTGTGGTAAGGCTGAAATTGAGCAGTAGTGTTATATGGCGTTCCATTCTTCTTCGGAGTTCATGTTGGACACAGCCCAGGACACCATCTCGTACCACTGATGCTGTGTGTTTTGCTTTGAAGATGCTGGCTGTTACCACAGCATCTGCAATGTCAGGGGGCCAGCACTCTGCTGGGATAGATATCTGGCATTTTGGTGGTGGGGGGGGGGGTGCACTGAACCTGTCAGGTTGGATGTTGGCAATGTGTGTGGGTTTGGTGTATTGTTTGTAATATTTGAGTAATTCAGAGCATATCTGTGAATTCCCACCAAGGTTCCTACCATCAGTTAAGAAAGCCTTGTGATTATCCTTAGTGTCCTGTACAATTTGTATCTTCATAGGTTCATAGGTTCATACTAGGCTATCTACCCTAAGGCATTTATAAGCCTAGCCAGAGTGTGTGTGGCTTTCGCCACCCCTTGCTATGTGAATATTATGCCCATTTAGGGTTTACTTTACTGTGCCTCTGTCTAGACGTGACACAGTGATGACCCCCAGTGTAAATCTACTATCTCCCATCCACTCGTCAAGATTCCTGTTGAAGAGAGTCAGTGAGGGGCTCTGCCTAACATGGAATGGGATTCTGTTCCAGAGTGTAGGGAGCCTCTGGGTTATGAATCTGTCCCTCCAGCACATCCTATGTATTTATGTGTTGAGGTTGAAATCTCTCGCGGCTCTGATGGATTTGGATTTTCTGAGGTGGAGCATGTCCATTAATTCTGGATTGGATATGGCCTTGTACATCGGGCATACATCGCCTCTGAGTAGGCAGTATGTGACTGCATACAGCTGGGGTGTCTTCAGCCGGGCAGCATATGACAAATGTTTGAGACCCTTTATCCTCTTGGTGAGGTACTTTTAAGGTCTTTCTAACTGCTGCAGGTGTCGGGTAAGGTACATCCCAAATGGGGCATTGTACTCAATTATGGGCCTGATAAGAGAAGAGAAGAGTATAGGGGCACAATGACCTCTCTTGATGTAGATGTGAATCCTTTCATGATAAGGTGGCCAATATAAAAGGTCTTCCTAGCCACCTTGGCAATGTGAGTGTCACATGAGAGGTTACTGTCCACTTGTGTCCCTAGGTCCCTGATTACTTCTTCCATACGTAATGGATTACCACCTATGTGGTAATTTGTGAGTACCTTGTTTGGTATTTGGAGACATTCATACTCTCCAGTGTCTTCAGGAAGGCTGAGTGTGGTTCCTGGGTTTGAGAGGGTGGTCTGTAGCATGCTACAAACTGTACAGCAGTTTTGCCTATGGTTAGTTGCACATGGATGGTCTCCGATGCTTCGTGCATTGTCAGTAACCTGGAGGTGTGGGTATCTTTGATGAATATGGATACTCCCCCTCCTTTTGTGGTTTGGTCCAGGTTTTGGGGCTGTAAAGCATGATATGAGGTATAACCTGGTAGTGCTGGGGTGCTCTCAGGAGCCTTGATGCAGGTTTCTGTCACTGCACAGACATCAATGTTCTCCATACTGGGGAGGGCCTCAAGAGCGTGCATCTTGAGGTTTAGATTCTGGCATTGAGCAGCATTACCCTTATGTTTTTTCCACTTATGTTTTCTAGGGAGGTGGGTTTGTCTTTTCAGCCTTGCCTACAAAAGGCACTATGGAGGTGGAAAGAGCCTTAGCCAATATCCAGACACCCAGGGGTGACAGGTGCAAGCCATCCCTGGCAAAGCAGAGTGGCTTGTCAAGCATATCATCCCAAGCAGACAGACATTGGATCCCCTTGGAATGACACCAGTAATTGAACCAATTGTTAAAGCTGATCATTCTGTTTTTGTACTGTGGCATCATTCTTGATGAGGGTAGGATGCTGCTCAGGGTCAGGGTCATACTGGCCTGGGCTACATAATCGGAGAGCTCCTCTATGTCTCTTTTCATGTAGTCCAGGGAGGTACGTCTCAGGTCATTCACACCAGCATGGACAATGACTGAGTCATATTTGTACTTGCTTTGGAGTGACCTGCGTGCTTGTGTTATGTGGCAGATTGTAGCGGCCTACAGGTGGCTTACTGTAACCTTTTCCTTGTTCAGTCTGGTGAGCGGGACATCAGTGTGTCTGACTATGGAGTCACCTATTACAAGTGTATCGGGCATGTTGTTTGTCCTTAAGGGCTGTGACTGTTTGGCACACTGACTTTGTGTACTATGTGTTGCATGTGCTATGTTTGGAGGTAGTGGTTGCTTGGGTGTCTGCTTTGGAGGCCTCTGTTGATTTGGTGGATTTTTAATTAGAGCCTCCGGGAATGTTTTTGTGTGTTTATGTCTTTGGTTTGCAGTTGTGATAGGTCTATGTGAGACTGGGTTTGTGGTGTGTGTGGTTACCTTCTCCTCCTGACTAGTTTTGACAGTACTGAGTTGAGAGAACTCAGCCTCCAGTTTGGATAAATGGTTGCATCTCTCACATATATTTGTATTTCTTGGGAGGAGGAGGGGGTTGTCTGTGTACATGGGGCAGGTGTAACATTGCCTCAAGATTCACAGATTCAACATGTTGTAGCTGGCCTTAGTGGATTTTATGTGTGACAATATTTTATTGCCATAATACTGATCAGAGATTACTTCCCTTTTTGGGATTTTCTCTATCATGCAGTAGCTTCCTCCTTCTCTTGCATGGTTTGGTAATGGCTGGGGTCCACCAGGCCAGATGCCTGCGTTTATGGAATTGGGTCTTGGTTTTATTTGGGATTGCATAATCCATGCATTCCTGAAAGTGTTCATAGAATGCATTTATGAAGGGTTCTGAGGTGTGGCTCATATTTTCCACAGGTACAGGGGCTTTAATGGATTCCACATCAGTTTGGAGGAATGCAACATTTGCTTTACACATGTTTTTCACTGTGGTTTTCTGCCCAGGGACTGGGGTCAGGATGTGAATATCCAGTGTGATTACTCTATGGTCTGATCTTAACAGTGAGGGATACACTTCTCATCTGGCCATAGAGTACCCATGTTGCTGATTATCACATCCAGTGTGCTTACCCCTCTTGTGGGAGTGGTTAAGTTGTTCCTGAGCATTTTGGTTTATGAATTCTAGGAACCTTTGGCCTAGGGTGTTGAAGCTAGAATAATGCTCCCAGTCTATGTTTTAGTATTTTCAGTCGCCCAATATAATGTTGTTTGGAGAGCTTGATATTTTCATGTGTTCCGACGTAGGCCAAGTGCAGTTCCTGGCATTAGGAGGGTAGTCTGTAGCAGGCTACAAACTGGGAGGTAGTTTTAGCCACTGTTACTTGACCGTGGATAGTCCATGCTGCTTCTTGTTGTGGTACCAACATGGGGGTGTGGTTATCCTTGACAATTATTGCTAGTCACCCTCCTTTTGTAGTTTGTTCCATGTTTTGGGGCTGTAAAGCATGGTATGAGGTGTAACCTGGTAGTGTTAGGGTGCTCTTGTGAGCCTTGACCCAGTTTTCTGTTACAGAACAGATATCAACATTCTCCATGCTGAGGGGAGTTTAGACTGCATGCATCTTACAGTTTAGACTTCTGGCATTGGGTAGCATTACGTCTAGGTTCTTATCCCTTGTGATACCTATGAAGGTGGGTTTGTGTTTTGAGCCTTACCTATTCAAGGCATGGTGGGGGTGACAACAGCCTTTGCCAGTATCCAAAAGGCCAGGAGTGATAGGTGCACGCCATCCCTAGCAGGTGGAGCATCGTGTCTTGCTCAGCATGTCATCCCAGGCTGGTACACATTGGATCCCCTTTGACTAACAGCAATACTTAAGCCAATTATTGTAATTGATCATCTTGTTTTCATATTGTGGCATCATGCTTGGTGAGGGTAGGATGTTAGTCAGGGTCATCAAGTTTGCATATACTACATGGTGTTACATTGCTTAACACATGGCAATCATGCCTCAGGTGGTGCTGCAGGGCTGTCTATGTTGGATGCACATACTACACTCCCTGTACATGTTTGAAAGCAGGTTGTGTCAACTTAGGCATCCCTTTTACTATATCTGTGAGTCAGAGAGAGGTATCATTTCCAGGGTTCCTACTGAGCCAGTGTATGTGTATGCGTTGCCGCTTTGCCAAGGCCAAGGCATACTGGGCACACCTCCTTCTGCCTACTGGGGCAGACTCAGGTTGTTCCTCCTCCGAGTCACGCTCTGCCTGTGATTGGCTTGGCAATGGTAGGGGGCTGTTTGGCCCAGCCCTATGCTGGTCCTGCTGCAGCTGTTTTCGCAGAATCATATTATGTAGCATAGCACATACCATGACAATTTGGGTACATGTAGTTGGTGAGTACTGCAAGGCTCCACCAGATGTGTCCAGCCACCGGAACCGTGACTTGAGCAGCCCAAACACACGCTCGATTACATTTCGTGTTTGTGCGTGTGCCTCATTATGGCGTTCTTGTTCAGGTGTGTGTGCATTTCTGATGGGTGTCATCAGCCACGGCTCCAGTCGTAGCCAGCATCTCCCACTAAGTGACCATGTGGGATGTCCCCATTGGCAAATGTCTGGTACAGCTGCGTCAAATGCCAGATATGGGAATCATGGTAGCTTCCAGGGCAGCCAGCACACAAATTCATTATTATGCCCTGGGCATCACACATGACCTGGCAGTTGATGGAGGGGAAGCCCTTGCGGTTAATGTAGGCCCTACCCCGCTCACCAGCTGGTGCTTTGATGCATATATGCGTGCAGTCTATTGCACCCACTACCTCAGGGTATTCCGCTATTTGCTGGAAGAGACGCATATTGCTGGCCAATACCTCACGGGAATTGGGGAAATATACATGATCACCGACATGTGCTGACATTTATTTTTATTTTATTTTATTTCCAGTTTGATAACCGGGGAGGTCCACTGGGCTCAAAGGGCCCATTTTCAGTGGAGGCCCGGGGAGAAAAGCTCCACATTAAAAACAATTTCACAGATAAAACAAGCAAGCAATGAAAATTATACATAACAATTAAACAGGTAAAAAGCTCCACATTAAAAACAATTACACAGATAAACAATTAAACAAGCAAGCAATGAATTTGTACAACAACAAATAAACAGGCAAGCAAGGAATAACACATTGGTACAAGTTGCTTAGAAAAGACAGGTATAGGAAAAGAAGAAGAGCTAGAGGAGGATTCCCTTTCAATTCAAGGGCAAAGGGTTGAATAGTAGGAAGAGTTATTTGCAGAGTGAGGAGAGGGAACAAATATACAGCATTTATAAAGAGTGTATATAGAAGGGAATTTGTTATTAGAAAGAAGCTGAGGGTGGGGAGGAGTGAACAGCAGGAAGTAGAGGGATTTTGATGAGGTCAGGTCTGGAAGACAATTAGTGGGATTTAGGTCGGAAGAATACAATTACATTTCCATTTTAGGGAAAAGGTGGGTGTGGAGTAGGGATTTGAAGTGTTCAGAGTTCAGTGTCTGTAGTGTGCTGGCAGAGCTAGCAGGTGAAACAATCAGAAGCAGGCAATTACAGAGACATGGCATCCAGGAACTGGTGCAGTACCCTGGATGCTGATGCCTGTGATATCCCCATCATATCACCAGTTGGTCTCTGGAAGGTACCTGTTGCTAGTATTCTTAGGCCAACACATACCTTGGTTTCCATTGGGATGGGTTCCCCTCTGTTGGTTCTGTGTGTGAGGCGTGGCCTGCACAGCTCAACAATTTGCTGTAGGAGGTCTCTGTCCACTCTATAGTGCTCCACTATCTCCAGCTCATGTAACCCCTGGTAGGTGACCCTGGGCCTGTACACTCTTCTCCATCTCCTCATTGTGGGTTGTCCGGCAGCATTTGCATAATCACCACCCTCAGCAAGTTGCATAGGTCTCCTTATAACAGCTGTGGCAGCCCCTAGCATTTTTGGTCTGAGTGAAGCTTTTTCAGTTTTCACTTCTAATAGCTTACTCCTCTGTTGCAGTGTCTCTTGAGAGAAAAATTCTGCACTGTTATTTGCAGAGTTTTATGTGCTGGGCTACTGTTCTACCTGTGTAATTGCCTGCTTCTGATTGTTTTCACCTGCTAGCTCTGCCAGTAATCCCTGCTAGCTTCCTACTATTTCTCATGCTTCCTTTTCCCCTTCTGTTTCTTCAGGGGGAGCGACATGCATACCAGCCAAAACACGCTCACAGCGGCTAACACGGGCGCACACATGCTTAGACGGACTAAAATCTGCTTATTCGGGTTAAAACGCACGCACACCAGCGCAAACAAGCTTACAGGTGTGTAAACAGGCTCCTACATGCGTATTCTGCCTTAAACGCGTGCACTCTAGCTTACTCGTGCCTACCAGCGCGCACACGCGCATGCACGCCCTGCAATAAACTTTGGTGTTATCCATAGTGTACACCTTCCATTTCTTGGCTTTTCCATGCCTACTTGTTGACACTCCTCTTTCCATGATGTGTGACTGACATCTTTCACATGCCACTGTGCTCCAATGAGCTGCATTTCTTTCATACATTCCCCCCTGTGATGTCACCTATCTCCTACTCTGTTACTCCCCCTTATCCTACTCCTACACTGCACGGAATGTGCTCATTTCCTATGTGACAGTACGATTCACTATCCTACCACTCATTTACATGGGATTGCCTACTAATGCTTAGTTACATGTCTTACACTCAGCTTCCCCCCTTAGCAACCCCTACTTGGTGGCCATGTTGTTTTCAGCCTGCTATTCCCTTACATTGTAAATTCATGCTTTGCATAAAACCCACATTTGTGGGTTTAATTTTTTTATTTTTCTGTTTTTTTATAGCGCAGCCTGTTTGCGCGGCGCTGCGCTACGTTTAAACATCGGCGATCGCCGAAAAAAAAAAACATTTTTATTTTATTTTTGCATTGGGGTACGTTGCCAGTGGCCACATATTTGGCCATTGGCATGCTGCCTGGGACATTTGCAACCTTTATTTGGAGCTGACAAGGCTCCATTGTGTTATTTGCAGAACGGTACTCAGTTATCAACTGAGTACATTTCTGCAGATAACATGGCTCTTACACGGGCAGGTTTCTGCTTCCTGGATCGTGAAATTACCTTATTCGCATGCCTTTCGGCTGCAAGTGAGGTAATTAGCATATCCACGCCCTGTCCGTGTAAGAGCCGTTTTAGGTGCTCTTTTACACGCACATACAGGCTGTTCCTGGATCGCGATGGCTGCATGGAGTCTTACACTACTCTTAGACTCTGTGCAAGCCATCGTGAATCCTGCCCATTGCTTTTCCCCAGGAAAAAGTATTATTTTTTGTTTACATTTTCCATGAACACAACAGTAAAATGCTTCAAATAAATACTGAATGTGTCAGCTTGAAAAAAGCAAAAGATACATTATTTAAGTGACATAAATGGTAAAGTACAACATCCAGATTGATAAATAAGACTACTAGTGATACAGAGTAATAATATACTTTTTATCTGTTACCATTAGAAAGTATTATAGTAAATTTCTCACTATAGTCAATGATGACCCTCAGCTATAAAATGTGCTAAGCTGGTGCTCCAACATGCACATCTTTACCTCCTCATAATATTATTTGCTGCACACGAGTGTCTACACTCTGGGTGTCATAAGTCCAGTGAAAAACAGCTTCTGTATTCAGATGAAATATTATTTTTTTTAACTTCTTAGGTATTGCCACATCAATAAAGCAGTACTGAGCTACAAAATACACTTAAAACTGCAATTCCAGTCACAAAGCTCCCAGTATAGCATATGTCTAAATCTGACTCTATGGTGTCAGCCATTTGAAAGCATAGCATTGCAGTCTTAACATGTTGCAAATGAAAGTGTGTGTGTATCTGTATATATATATATATATATATATATATATATATATGTATACATATATATATTTGTGTATGTATATATACACATTTTATATATAATTTTATACATATGTGTGTGTGTGTATATATATATATATATATATATATATATATATATACATATACACATGTTTATACGTATTTATATATATATATATATATATATATATATATGTACACATACACACATTTTATATATAATTTTATAAATATGTATACATGCATATATATATATATATATATATATATACACACATATATACATGCATGTTTATACATATATACATGACTTTTAAAATGTATGATGAGTGTTCTGATGAAATCTACGGTCAGTAGAAGAAAGCGCTCAACCTGATTTTATTTTGTGGTACATTAAACCTGTTTTTTTATATACGAACTGGATCGTGGCACTTGCTTCTTGGAATCTTATTGTTTTACTTGTTTGGAGATAGTTGGGAAATTCCTTGGGAAATTATTTGGAGCTCTATATATATATAAATATATATATATATATATATATATATATACACATACGTATTTATACATGTGCGTGTACATATATATATATATATATAGATATATAGATATATATATATAGATACACATTTATACATTTGTATGTATGTGTGTATATATATATATATATAGATATATATACACACACATATGTGTATATCTATATATATGTGTGAGTGTGTATGTATGTGTATATACATATATATATATGTGTGTATGTGTATATATATATATATATATATATATATATACACATATGTGTGTGTGCGTATATATATATAAATATATATATATACACACACACACACACACACACACACACACACACACACACACACACACATCTATATAAATCACACCTGCCAAGTGTGCTTCATTAAGAGGAACGGTCCTCATCTTGGATCTTAGAAGACCATGTTGAAGGGGTCTGTCACACATTCAGCGTTGAGAATTTTTTAAGGCTATCCATAGTAAATAGTGCTGAATCATATTAAATCATCAAAATAACTTCCAAGTTTAAAGAAGCACATTTTAACCATCCTGCGACCTTCCTAGTTGAAGTTTTAATAAGCTGTTAGTAGGTGTTCCAGATTTTGCCACATTATGAGAGAGGCAGTGTTCCCCGTTTTGGAGATGGATGGTTGAGAGCTATTACGTTCCTCGTAATCGGGTATGCATACTCCCTCGTCACACCTAGGCTGTTCTAGCTCAATAGGGCAATCGATATAATATGTGCACGTAGCCTTTCATGTATTCCCTGTGCGGACGCCCTTGTTTTACTAATTACTATTACAGCTGCTCATACTAGCAACGAGTGCAAGCACTAAGCATTATCTTCTGTCTTATTCGGTCTCAAGTTGTTGCTGTCGTTACGTCTTTCCGCTTTTCCCGTCTAAGGATCGCCACAGCGGAACTCCGGTCCGTTAATGATTGGTAGTTTATTTTTACATGCCGAGTTACCAACCCTGACGCACACCCTTCAACACAGGTAGGCCCATTCACACGTCTCCACGCAGAAAACGCTCTAACTGAGAGTCGAACCAAAAACCGTCTTACTGTGAGACGACAACGCTACCGCAGCACCACCACACCGCGGGTTATTCGCTCTTAAGTATAAAACATATATGGACCAGAACACTTATTAAAATAAACCCGCTGCCCACTCAAACTAATACATTTTCCCTTTTGCCACAATTTTAATTAGTATAAGGGTTCTTACGTTTAGTAGCGGACAGTCAACAAATAAAACCAGAAACAAAATCGCAACACATGTCACCCTTAGCTCAAAGTCTCCCTAACACCATTCGGGTAAGTACCTGTCTCCCACGTGACCCAGATGAAATCCTATCAGCATGAAGACTTATCTGCTGTAGGGATACTTGTCACATTCACTTCACGTTCTGTATGGGAAATATTAATGAAACATAGATATCGTCTGTTATTGACTAAGTACCAGTTTCAGGTGCATTGCCCTAATTCAAGGTACTGTTCATGCACCCTTCGTTAAACTGTAGGGCAGTTACGAACAGGGCTGCCTTAGTCTGTAGTAACTTAATCGCGTAAAAAATTGACCATTCCAGTACTTCTTACACGGTCCCTTAGCCCAGCTCGTGCTACCTCCAATTTAACTCTTATTTTGGAAAGGCAGTTGCTTTGCCTGAGAAGGTGAACCTAGCTTTGTCAATGGCTTGAATATGATTGAAAATCAATCCACAATGTGGTTCTGTTGGCTACTTTGTCTGGAACTTCTCAGATGGTCTGATGTGGATTAAAAGAAATATACAGACTTGTCTTCTTTGCTGATGATTGCGTAATTTATATGTTCAGTGGGTCAGTTTGCGAATGTGATCGCAGGGGGTCTACTGATTATTCTAGCTGTGAAACGAGGACTGATGGTTTCCCCTAATACATGTCCTTTGTAAAAAAAGTATTTAGTGCTACTTGTGTGCGTAGAAGTTTCACGCAGAAAAACTGAATGTTGAATTATGGAGAAGACGTTGGAAACTAGCTTCATTTTTCTTATACTGTCTTTAACAGGTACGTTCTGTAAATGCTACGTGAAAGTAACAACTCGTGTGTTACCTCTCCCCAAGTATCTGCAGATGTCTGTGTGGTGTATTATGTTTGGAGTGTACTCTGAGGAAACTGGCCCTTTAATCGAAACTTGATATCCATTTGGATAGTTAATTAATAACTTTAACTATTGTTTTGTGAAATTGTTTGGTCAGTAATGGCCCCATTTTGAGTGGTACTTGAGCTACAGACTAGCAACACTTTTCACGGCTGAAGAAACTGTTCTGGTTGTCTAGACGTGTCCTGTATTTGTCATTTTGGGACTGCAGCTGATGCGCAGTAAACGTAATTGTGTACCCTTCCTTTGCTGTAGAATTTACAGGGGTTGAATTGCTGATGCTAACATAGCCATTACAGGAAACATGCGATTCATTAAGGATAGGTTGGACGAAAACATTCTTTATTCTTGTTCTCAAGGGGGAATGGCAGTCTTTATCGTACCTTGTGTTATGCGGAAGAAATTCTTTTGTGAATGGTCCCTCCCAAGGAGTAGTTAAAATAGGTGAGATGCTGGGCTGATAGCTGTGGCGCATCTCTGCCTTGTTCCTCTGCATGTAAGAAGTGTTAACAACACTACCACCTCTAATAAGGACTTCCCCCTCAAATGCAGAGCAGTTACCGTAGTGATGATGACAGTAATCTTACAGTATTACTTGGTAAGTTGGTACAGAGTGGAGAACAAACACATCTAAACTTTCCAGATTTTCTCAGAACGTTCATATTTCTGCTTCATATCTGGGGTTTTCTGACTAGTGATTAAAGTCACTAAATGACAGGCATTTTGTTTTCAGACTTCAGAAAATGCATGACACCACATAACCTGTCATTCTGGCCTTCAAGTTTATAAGAGCAATATTTAAAACCTGCCCACATTTTTGGGCCATTGTCCCCCTATTATTTTTGGCTTTGTCCAGATTTCGTGTACTAAGAGTTTGAGAGGTATGAGACCAAAGCTGTGAAGTACTGGTATGGCAAGGGCAGCACCCTAGAATTCTGAAAGGAAACGGGCAAGACAGTAATGGCTGAATCCCAGAGACTGGATGAGGGGACATGTGATCCCCTTGAAATGGGAACAATAAAAGCAGGAAAGCAAGTGAATGTTGCCTGTTTGATCTTATTGGGGGGAAAATGGAATCACTTTTAAAAGCAAGAATTGCTCAGCAGTGAGGCAGAGCAATAAGACCTTCTGGGCAATCGGAAATTTATTTCTACTGACTGGAAAATTAAGTAGACAAGGAATGGACTTGCAGGATAAAATGAGTGTAGTAAATGTAAGCATTACTGGACTAGCAGGAAACAGATTAGATCAAGCTAAATTCAGTCTGATTAATGGGGTTGTGGTTGGATTAGTGGATATACTGTAATATCAGACTTCATTATTTTGATGTTTGACATTATGGTGGTAGAGTGTGCATCTTTTCCAACTTGCAGTAGGTTAATATGGATGGTAATGTAGAAGGAATAGCAACAAAAATAGGAAACTCTGCAAAGCTGGAATAATGTTCAAAAGTACAGTGGCTTAATTGGGTGGAACGTGTATAGGATATGTTTAACAGATATGTAAGACTGGAATTTCGCACAGAAATAGACATGGAACTGCTCAAAACAAATCACGTTGGCTCTTAACCTCTTAGCTCCAGAATTACAGACAAGTCTAGAAATAATTGGGGACACTTTTCAAAATATTGGTAATATTAACTTGAGAAGTTACTAGAATATGAGATTGTGAATTAATGCGCATCATCTCAAATAAAAGAAGTTGATAACTAATTATTTAGCATATTTCCTACTTTTTCTCCAAATACCAGTTGTAAGAAGGAGTAGAAACAGAGCAAATGTCTGAGCCAAATTTGGGGACATCTTTCAAAATCAGAGACAGTTGAGCAAGACTATAAATAAATATCTGTGCTATATAGACATTTCACCCCATCTCATGGAGCAGTAACTTTGCGTGGTTACTTATAAATTGTGGGGGTGGGTATTCATTTCTAACAGTGTGAGGAATTATGCTTTCTATTTTTAAAGCGAGAGGTGGATCCATGCAATGGCTGGTAGAACTCTAACATGGTGGGTTAAAATGTGTGAGAATTCTAGAATACAATGGACAGGTGTAGAGCCAGGGTCAGGAGAGGAATGCAAGCTGTTAATTATGTGGCTTGGCAGCTTGCCTACTGGATGGATATAACAACTGATGTAGGCCAAACAGTCATAATTTATTGTTTTTAATTCCTCTATGTGAAAGTAGTGCACTTTTCAGTGTTTGTTTTGTACAGCAGGCTAATATGTTGTTTTTTCTTTATCTAATAATTATGGCCCTGGTACATTGCAGCATTACATGCAGCCTCATACATTCTTAGATATTCCAAGGGTATAGTCTCATAACCATTCTGTCCTTGCCATTACTCTCTCTTAGGTGGCACCTCCTTTCTCCTGTTATCTAGTTTATCCTTAAAGGAAAGTAGTGAGTCACCCATTTTAACATGCAGAGGAAGTTTTTTCCTAAATGTTTGGGAGGTATTTGGGTATAAACCTGTCCCTCCGTTATGTTTTATTTATCTGTTCATGAAGATTTAGGTCCCTAATTCTAGTATTGGTGGAGATATTGGACTTAATGTTTATGATAGTTGCTTCAATAATAGCATGGTAAACAAGTGTCCGATCTCCCTTCAAAAGTCTGTAAAACCCTGAATAAGTGGATTGGACTTCTAGTCTCTCTTGGTAGCTCAAGGTCTTTAGACCTATGATCTTTTTGGTTAGGAACATTTAGGGTCTTTTTAATTATTTGATTTATTTGTGAGATGCATCCAAAAGTGGGTGTTGTACACTGTTTATTGGCCTGATCACTGCTAATGGAGTGGTTAGCTCTTTAGATTTTGATGATATTGCTCAGGCAATTTAGCTGGGCTAAATAAAAGGATTTTCTGACAACTGTTTTCACATGATGACCAAAAGAAAGGGGAGCTATTACCCAAAGTACCTAGGACCCTAAGTACATTTTCATTTTGTAGATTTGTGTTGTCTAGAAAGTGTGACGAGAAGTGAGGCTGTCTGTTAGAGGTGATGATACTACACTTTTTACTGAGTTTGAGCCCATTTTAGTCCACTGAGAGTTTTCTAGGGTAAGTTCATTCTGCAAAGTATGGGTGCCATAGGGTGACTTGGCATAAAAAAAAAAAAACAAAAAAACAACTTTTTGCAATTATCTACAGACTTTGTTAGCCAAGGGAACGTGGTTCTATGCTTGGAGATCTGAGCCCTGTTCTGGGGCCTGACAGATGCACAGTTTCTGTAGAGGCAGTTGCGGTTCTCACTGTATGAATTGTGTCTTTCAGTTTGCTATCCGTCCTATTGATTTTTAAAGTATTTAACTTTTGTATGATGCTAGCATGGGGATTGGGGTCAAAGGCCTTAGCCAGATTAGGATACTGTGCCTACACTGCATGGCCACCATTTACAGCCTTACACGGTCTACAACTAGCACCCGTCTCCCTATCGGATGGAAATCCCTTAGCCCGGCCCGTGCTGCCTCCACTTTTAGCTTCTTAACTCAGTCACCTGATCCAATTCAATAGGGAAATAATTAAATACTTCTTTTAAAAAAAAAAAATGACATTACATCAGCATAAAAGAAGTAACATGTTTCAATAAAAAACACATTTAAATATAACTAAGTAGTGTAACCTGTGTTAATTTTTACCTAACACTTGTATTTATTTATTTAACATTTTTAAATCCGTATTTTTAACTGTTATAAATATATTCATTTTTACTAGCACAAGCACTTTATGAGAATTTGATACAAGTGTATTAACTTATAGTTATATTTAAATGTGTTTTTTATTGAAACACATTGCTTTTTTTATGTTGATGTAATGTAATTTTTTTTTTAAAAGAAGTATTTAATTATTTCCTTTTTGAATTGGATCATGTGACTGAGTTAAGAAGTTTATTTAAGCCTGCATTTGAATTTTAACTGTTACTCTGATGAAGCCCTGGGAGCTGCAGGGTGAAAGTGCCTAGTCTTTTTGTACAATACAGTTTAAGCGTTACCGTTCCTGCAAGGTTTGGTGGCGTTTTTTTTTTCTTTTATTAGTTAATGGTAAATCAGTCTGCAGGAAAGCTGATCTGAGGAAAAATATTCATTTATTTAAACTTGCTAGTACCTGTTTCCCTATCGGATGGAAATCCTTTCTCCATTCATTTTCTTCTTCTTGCATTAGAATATTCCGGTCCAGTTGTCTGTCGTACAAAAAACGTGCATATCTTGTTGATGGAAGTTTTATTTTAAGAATGGGGAGATAGTACATCATTAATAAAAGATACAGTGCAAAAATGCAGAAATGTTAGTTACAAAGAATCTTAAGTAGTTTACTGTAATAAAGGATCAGAAAGGAAGTAAAATAAATATATTTAGACTTCATGTAGAAGATAGGATGAAAGAGTGCTCTTTCATGTATGGTACTTTTACATATATGCATAGTCAGATAATTTTGGAGGTGAAAAATATCATTAAAATCACTTTAATTTTGTATATTTTTAAGATATTTTTGTAATGGCTGTAGTAGACATTTTCATGTACTATGAAGTACTAAATTCCCCTAACAAAGTATTTAACATGTAAAAGGTAGCACACCTTGTATGCATTAAATGCACATACTATCTTCTGTAATAATGCATGCATTTCAGTCAGTTCTACACGGCAAGCTGGATATAGTAACATTTTCTTTGAGGAGAGCTGTTAAGCTACGAATCAGTGGTCTCAACATAGTCATCCAATGCCAGTATTTCTTGCATATTTCTAACAGGAACTGTTATTTGGTTAACTACTGCAATCAAATTGGTGGGGGGGGGGGGACCTGCCGTCACAGAGATATCCTTTTATTTTTCTATCACTCTCTGTTTAACTTTCTAAGATGATAGATGTCTTATTGAGCCTACCTTTGTTAAAATATGCATTTAACTTCTTGTCTCATCAGTTTATTAGTATATTATAGGCTGGAATATTTGTTTGAGATGTATCGGCTTGTTTTATGAAAACCCAGAATGACTAGTCTCATTCTGCATACTTGCATCAAATTGTAATGCCTGCATATGGACTCAGAAACTTCAGAGTCATAATTCCCTTTGAAAACTGTCATCTGGCTGTGTACAATTATCTGCACCTTTCTTTTGTTAAACTAAAATAACAATACTGTGTTCATCATAAATGACTATTGTACTAGTCTAAGATATATAGAATGTATCCTGACAAGGCCTGGATCAGCCAGACTGTTCCTAAAGCTTTGGGACACCTTCTATATGCCCTAACCCCTTTACAACTTCAGAACTTTGTTGCTGTCTGCAGGCTTCAGGCTAGCTATTCCCGAATCCGGGCAGATAATTACCCTGTTGTGGCCTACCTTCCACTTCAGTCACCTTTTTCAGTAGACAGGCTGCCCTTAGTCCCTGTGGGCACTCCCTTGTAATTTTTTTTTTGTGAGGAAGACTTACTTTATGTTTAAACTGTGATGTTAGGGACTGAGGCAAGTGTGTTTTGGTTGTCAGTAAAAAAAAAAAATTGTACCTCTGAACTTCTGTCAGGAGGCAAGATGGGATCTTTTTAAACCTCACATTGACAGATTTTGAGGCAAGGAAGTGCACCTGGGTCCTGGTGACTGTTCTTTCCGTGAGCCACAAGAAAAGTTATCTGTGAGACTTCAGTCTTGCCTCAGCAGCTGCTGTATGACTGCTCTGCGGCCATCTATTGCTCATCATTTTCTTGTTGTCCCCCTTGTACTTCTTCTTGGGAGGCACGCATATCCTCTATGGTTGTTCAGCTGCCCTTGTTATGTAAAGGAAAACAACTCGAGCCAGCATTGGGGAAGCAACTGGATGATGCTCCTTCACTAAGTTGAAATGAGAAGCTTCATTCCCGAGGAAGAGAAAATCTAGGGTTACCCTAAGAAGATCTTGTAAATCAGATTGGGGGGATTAGCAGGACTTTGATAAAGGTCTGTTTAAAGCCTTTCAGTCTTTACAAGTTGAAACTTCTCTTCTTTTAAAGAGAAAATTATTTTCTCTCTCTCTCTCTGATTATGATTCACAGTCTGAGGGGTGGAATTTAGGCTTAGACTGCATTTTTAAAATTTCCACTCCACAAAATCTGGAATCTGAGTTGGAGGAGAGTTATTCCTCAGATTCGCCTTCCTTAAGAGTTGTCTCTTTATGATACTGTTGCCAAAATGACAGATTTTTCAGTAAATATATTATGATTTGCAACAGATAGATTTTCCACAACCTGCAGCTGTTCCTTATGTTCCTAGTCTTGCCTGACAGTCATCCATCTTCTCCCAGAAATTCTGATAAATTATATATGGGGCCCAAGTCTCTCAAAATCTTTTTTTCCTATTCACAAGTCAGGTCCTGCAGTTCTTTCTTTGATGGTTTTGGGAAAAAAACGTATACTTCTACCATAGCTTTCAGAACAGTGAATTGTCAGGCTTCTATATCCATTTCTGCTGGCTTCGATTGTCAGTATGAGAGAGTTAATTGCTGACACCCTGCCTTCAGAGACCAAGGCATCTCTGACTTTGTTATTCTCTTAAATGTGTTCATGGAATTGCTGATGTTTCTAGAGTAGCTGTGACTGGATCAGTGATGAGAAGACTTGCCTGGCTACATTCTCGGAATTTACCAGAGGATGTCAAAGATGGGTTCTTGAATGCTCCTCCGAGGTGCAATATGATCCTTCCTCTGCTGAACTTCTTTGCAATATGATCCTTCATCTGCTGAACTTCTTTAAAATGTTTGATGGAAGGGGAAATTTAATTCAGGGGGTTACTGAAATTTTCAACCCTCCCTGGTAAAATACAATAGAAACCTTTCGTCCAGTTCTGGTTCCCTTTTCAAGAAACAATACGCATTCCCAGTAAGGCACAGGCAAACAAAATTTCAGAAAACAATGACAAGGAAGTTCAAAGAAGAAAGCAGAGTCCCACCAAAATAAAGGACAGTATAAGAAAACTGACTATATGCCCCTTGTGTTTTCCCGTCCTCACCTTAGCAATCGTGTAAAGCTTTCTAAAAGTCTGAGTCTTCACTTTCATCTTTGGCACAAGATAACTTTAGACACTTTGAGAATCATTCAAAATGGCCACAACTGGCAGTGGGATTCCCTTCCCTCCTTTCAAGAGATTCCTATCCATCAAGCCATCCATCCAGTCAAACCTCCCTGTCCCCTCCTCTCAAAGATCAGATGCTGAGTCTGGGGATATAGAACCTGTTCCCCAGATAAAACAAAGAAAGAATGTTATCTAAGAATCTTTCTGGTTCCAAAGAAAGAAAAAAACCTGGGGAACTGTCTTAGACATTGAATTTTCCAAACCTTCACATCAAAATCTCAAAGTTCAAAATAGTCTCATCTACAGTCTAAATCTCTAATTCTAACTGTTTTCAAGTAACTTCATATTTAAAATGTGCTTATCACATTCCATTTCTCAAAGATTGCAGCCAGTTTTTACCTTTTCTTTCTCTGATTTACATTTTCAGATTGCTGCTTTACCTATTGAATTGTCAACGGCTCCAACAGAATTTTAAAAAGTACCTGCCTCTTGTAGTAGTCCGTTGCAGGGTATTTACATTTTTCCACATTTAGATGATTGGCTTATTTTTGCAAATTATTTCACAATTTGCCAAGAATCTTTGGCTTTGGTAAAAGAAGCTTTTTTTTTCCTCAGTCTGAATTTCAGGTGAACATAGAGAGGGTAGTGTTTCTGGGATATCTACTGGATTCGTCCCTAATGAGCCTTTCTTCCTTAGGATATAGTGGAATGCTACAAGGAACAGTTTCTTATGTGGTTTTCCAATCAGAATTTGGAAGCTGTCAGAATTACGGGTTTCATGGCCTTTATTGTAGTCATGATTCCTGTGGCCACACTTCACATGAGGAAAATCCAGTGGTTTGTTAAAATGGTTTGAACCCTGCACGAGCACCCTCTTTCAGTTCAGGTTCCAGTGTTGGGGTTTGTGAAAAAGAAGTTACTCTGGTGGGTGAATCAGCTGCCTCTTAACCTAGATCTCTTTCTTTCCCTTCATTCCTTACTTTGTCTGTAACCAGATATGAATCAGACTGCTTGGGGAGTTATGTCCAAGATGATGAAAGTCCAGGGCCTTTTCAATAAGGAAGACGCATTAAAGCACATAAATGTCAAATGATGTCTGTAACAAATGCTTTCAAATTTCTAAACTATCTATGCATTCCAAGCCACCACAATGATGTGGTACATAAACTGGGAGAGGAACCAGGTCCTATCCCCTATGCAGAGTAGCTATGATAGCCTCGAGGAACAGATTAGCAATTCAGTACAGTTCCCAGACTATCGATGTTCCGTCAGAGCAAAACATTATTACAGATGTCCTGAGCAGGACCAGGGTAGACCCTCACTAATAGAAGTTTCATCTGGAGGACATTTCAGGATTTGAGGTATCTGTAGGGAACTCCACAAGTAGATCTATTTGCCAACAGACAGTTAAAGAAGTTCTTCCTTCTTTTGAAAATGGCCATGGGCAATTCCAGCAAGCTTACTCACAGAATGGACTTACTCGTACAGGACAGGTAGCATTTGGTACACCTTGACATTCAACTTCTTCAGTTGACTGCCTGGATGATAGAATTTTAGTACCTTTAAGCATCTTTTATTCTAAGGATGTACAGCAGGTATTAAAGGAGCAATGAAACCTGCTACTAGAAAATTATGTATGGATAAATGGAAAAGGTTTTCTAGCTGGTACCAAGATGAGAAGCAAAATTCTGCCAAGATCTAACTGTTGGATATCTCTGCTTGTCTGCCCTTAGATCATCCTCTTTACCCTAACTCAAGTAAAATAATTTTTGAAAGGGGTTTTACACCTATGTCCACCTAAAAGGCAGGTTGCTACTTCATAGGATCTTAGTTTTGTATTGGAAAAACATAGTTTCCTTTTGAATCTGCTCACATGGCTTATTTGAAATTCTTATGTTGGAAACCAGTGTTAATCATTGCTCTGAATTCCGCAACAAGAGTATTTGCATTAAAGCTGTTATGGTGTGTCATCTCTCTGTCATTTATTTATTTTTGCAAGGATAGGGTAACTTTCAGAACAAATCCTTTCATTATAAATCTCACAACTACAATGTACTCACATACAATCATAACACCAACTCATTACAGTAGGAAAAACACACATAGACCAAGCTCACAAACAACTAATATTAAAAAGCACAAGAAAAGAGGAGGAGTAGCCATTCTCTTTAAAAACATCCGTAACCTCCAGCTCCTGCACACCACACCACTCGCATTTCAAAATGCTGAAGTCCTGTTTTCTGTCCTCTCCTTAAGAAACACCAAGAAGATCAATATTATATGCTGCTACATACTGCCAGGCAACAACTCACTCATAATAGAAGACATCCTACACTGGACAAAGGACAACCTGCCTCAGGAAACAATCCTACTAGGTGACCTTAACATCGACTGGACAGCCTGTAACTCCAGCAGCCCCTCTACACATATCAACCTATATGGGTTCTCTCAACTCATTGAAGAACCAACTAGAATAGACAAAAAAACAAAAAAAAATCCATACTGGACACTTACCAACTATCCCAAGCAAAACTATACAGTAGGCTGTCTCCCGGATGATCTAAGTGATCATCTCCCCACCTTCCTACTCCACAAACACTCTAATCACCCCAAACCAGTTGTATACAAAATAGTACAAGATGACCATAACCTTACCCCACAATACCTAAATACAGGCCTAAACCACTGCAACTGGGAATCACTATGAACACTAGAGTTAGACCACACAGTAGAATACTTCAATACTACCTTCTCTAGCATTCTTAACAGTCTTGCTCCCAGCAGAAAGATCAGAGTTAAGGTCAACTATGCACCCTGGCTAAGTAAGGACACTAGAGCTTGCAATAAGTTAGAGATAAAGCCTGGAAAATATGGAAAACTGACAGTAGCCCTAGCTCCAGGCAATACTATCAACAGCTTAGAAACAAGGCCAAGGCTGAATCCAAAATAAACAAAATTATTTTCTTAGTGCCCAAAGCAAATTTTCAAAGAATCCACAACAATTCTAGCATGCCATTAACTCCCTACCAAAGCCAGGCAAAACCACTACTCCAGCACCCAACTCTACAGACAATACCCTAGATATAGCTTCTCAATTTAATAACCATTTTACTAAGTCCATCATAGCCCTGTCCAGTCAAATAACCAAAAATAGCCTACCTGAATTGCAACTCAACCTATCCCACAGTACCCCCTTTTTCAGCCTATCACCTGTGCCTACCTCAGCTATCAAAATACTCCACCTAAAATTCAAACCAACCACACTGGCAGCTGATAACATACCTGCTGCATACCTAAAAATGGCTAGTGACTCCCTATCATATCCCGTTTCCATCCTAATCAACCGCTGCATAAAAGAATCCTGCATACCCAAACTTTGGAAAGTATCTCACATCATTCCTCTCCATAAAGGAGGTAACTCCTACGACTTCTCCAACTACCGACCTGTTGCCATCCTGTGCCCCCTATCTGCAATTCTTGAAATGCATCCACTTACAGGTGATGACATTTCTTAACACACACAATCTCCTATCTACCACACAACATGGTTTCTGTCCACATCACAGCACTGCCACCACCCTTCTGTCCTTCACTAATCATATCAACCGTCACAGGAATGATGACAAATATGTATCAGCCATTTTCCTAGACCTCTAAAAAGCATTTGACATGGTCTCCCACTCCATCCTACTAGACTCACTAACATCACTATCCTTCACCTCCTCTACTATAGCCTGGTTCAGAAGCTACCTACAGGCAACAATCTGTCCAGTGGAAAGGAAATCTGTCTCCACAACTTCCAACCACCATAGGAGTCCCACAGGGCTCTATACTGGGCCCACTGCTATTTTCTATATTCACAAACAATCTCATTAGCTCAACCCAGCATGCCACACTCATTCAATATGCAGATTCAACCCTGATCTGCTCCGCCTCATCTCCCACCACCCTACAGACACTCACTCAGGATAACTTCAACTCTGTAGAAAAATGGATCTCAGGTATCCAAAAAATTCTAAATCCCAAAAAGACAAAATTGCTACTCTTTACCCCTAATAGATCAAAACCCCTCCCCCCTCTCCTTTACCATAACATCTAAGGACGGCACCACCATCTCCCCCTCGAACCACACCAGACTTCTGGGCATTGAAATTGACAATCTTCACTTTGATGTCCACATCTCACATACCATAAAACTAGTACACAAAAAGCTAGGCTCCCTACACGGGCATAAGTCCTTTCTCTCACAAAAGCCAGAGTCACTCTTGCACAAAGCCACCTCCTCTCAACTCTATTATACGCAGCACCAATCTTCACCCAAATCAGACAATGTGACCTAGGCAAACTAGAGTCATGCTACAATAAAATAGCCAAGTTTGCTACTAACTCTACCTATAGATCCCATCACTGTACTGCACTAAAAGAACTGAAACGGCCTGAGTTACCCCAGCTACTTAACTATCGCCAGCTGGGTACAGTCTACAATATTCTCAAATACCCTGAACCCCCCCCCCCTCAGTGTCAACTCTACTGTCTAAACTGCAAACCGGTACCTCAGATCTAGTGAAAATTCTCTCCTCTCCATCACCAAGGCCAATAATAACGTGGGGAAAGCACTCTACTCCCACACCGTTGCCAGAAATTGGAACTCTCTACCCCATTCCGTGTCCACTGCCCCCTCCATCTCTAAATTCAAAAACTCCCTCAAATCACATCTCCTTAGTACCTGGTTATGTCCCTGTATCACATAACCTTACCCATACTGCTATTAACTCCCCAAATTGCTCTCTGATCACCTGCATGCTTGTTTCATTTGAAAAGTTGAACTTTTAACTGTAGAATTTATTTAATATATTTTCTTCTCTTACCAATGTATAACTGACATTGTCATTTTACTTATTTTCTACACCATCATTTATTTGGAGTGTTTTTAGTTATTTCTTGTTATATTACTGTGTTCACCATATATATTGTAACCTGTTTACTACACCTTATTTGTGTATTATACTTCCTCTAATGTTTTTGTACAACTAGATGCCAGAGTTTTTCTCCCCAGGCCTCTGCTGTAAATGGACCTGGTCCAGTCGGAATTTCCCGGTTAACAAATGTAAAATAAAATAAAAATAAATAAAATAAATAATTGTCTAAGATTGTTTCACGGTATACTTTGAGCCAGTCAGTTCAGTTGTATTTCCAGAGCCTAAAAATGAGGGAGATAATTATACACTCTTGATGTCAGTAGGCAAATTGACTACGACATTGACAAGATAAACACATTCAGGACTTCTGATAAAACTCTTTATTTTCTATAAAGGTAAGAAAAAAAAAACGACAGTAAGTGTTTAAATGGTTCCCTCATTCTAATACTTTGCCTTCCTCACCCAAACAAGACACTTCAAGCAAAGTCAGAGCCTTCTATTAGGACTCTTGTCGGCTAAATTGGCTTTTTGAAAAGGGGCATACTTGAAGTATAATAGAGACAGCAACTTGGTCAACTACAGACACCTTTATCGAGCACTACAAACTAGATTCCCTCTTTAGGTCCAAAACATGCTTTGCTAGAGCTAGTCTCCAAGGGTTTTTGGACTTTGATCTGTTTTCCTCCTTCTAAGCTGTGGGAGTCCAGTACAGCTTGGGCTACTGTGTTCCTATGTAGGAATTACTGGGAAAAGAAAGATCTGAAATTTTGGCATTCTAGCCACTGGTTTTTATACTGCTCTCCTTGAGTTGTACAGTGGCTAGGGTGCATGGATGCTGCCCTAAAGCTTTGAAAGCTAGCTGGCTGGCCCAGTCCTTGCAGAACATGTTCTTTATAGCTTAGGCAATGGTTCTATTTTTATTATTTAAATCCCTTGCCTTTTCCATGTTGTCAGTAACTAATTTCTGAGCTGCTGGTTGCAGAAACAACAACATGACTTTCACTACTGATATCTTTTTCTTAAAGAGTTTTTATTGCTTTTTTAACTTTTCAGTTTAGTTGTACTGATTACACAGAGTTAGGTCCACGTTAACAAACATATGCTTGTCCTTTGCAGCATTTTTATACAACTACTTCTTCAAGAGGAGACATTTATACAAATTGTAATAAATCTATCCATAATTATGTAACAAGTGTGCTTGGGAAAGTTTTTTATTACAAGAATGGTTGTCTATTTCCCTATAAAATGAGCAAAGCACAGTAGCTAATAATATATGTTAAAGTGCAACTGTAACTTTAAAGTTCTTATAAACTCTAGAGTTGAAACAAAACTCTGTAAGTGCTCTAGATTACCTGAAACCTCACTGTTATAGTATGCAGTCAAGCAGAATAAACCGTATGAACTAACTTCTAAAGAATGCAAGTATATTTAGTAAGAGTACAACCTTTGAAAATATGACTTTGACACTACTCAAAATAGAAAGTAGTCGAATAATACTCTGTAATGACTAATGTTCTTCTTATTTAATGAAACAAAAAAGTGGAGTACAATTGTGGTGGTAGTGGTGTTTTTTATTTTTATTTGATATTGATCAATGTAGTATCTTTCTCATTCTTGTAGAACAAGAAAGACAATTTTGGAAGCATTCAGTAAAGTAGCCCCCCCTCCCCCCACCAGCTGGAATGCTTTACCTCATGAAGTACAAAACATGGCAAGCTTCCTGATTTATTTTGAAAATGATTGAAAGTACAGCTTATGTCAAGCAATCCAGGAGAAGTTATTTTTGAAAGTCTTGGTTACTCGGTGAAACCATACAGTGGCTTAAAACCTGTCAGACCTAGAAGTACTTAAATGCGTAACTGAATGTACTATAGTAGTATTAAAATACTTCTGTTCTTTTACAAATTACCTGCTACCTACTGTAAGTACTGTATATTATACCTGTATGCACCTATATTCCACTTTATATTTTACATTATGTAAGCTATGCTGTGCCTTGTTTATATATTGTAATATGTGTATCTTTGTCACTTTATGAAGACCTAGGTCATAACTGAAAATGGTCCCATTGTTGGGACTAGTTCAATTAACATGCTTTACAAAGAAATAAGAAAATAAAGCAACCATATGCAGATCTCAAGGCCATGATTTTGGCAACAATATCCATATGAATGTGGAACAGGTAGTCCTGAAGAACTGAACGTATTATCCAGATGTTATTACATTAACTTCAGAAGTTTATATTCAAGTTCACTCAATGTGTCAGTACCAAGTAGTCTTGTAAATTGAATTATCACAAGTGTTTAAAATGCTGCCAATGTACTAATGGAAAATAGTTTAAAAAAGTAAACACCTGTCTAGTCATCTGCCACAGCCTCACCAGCCCCACTCTGTTAGGTGTATAGGGCACTCTGTTTGATTTCATCCTTCAGTGTGTAGGTGTTTAGGCTGGACCAACAAGTATTGTTAAATATTCAGACTGCTTCATCTAGTTGCAAAGTAAACAATTCTGACAATTTGACTTAACAATATTGGAGAAACTAGAGGGTGGACGTTCTTTATATTCCTGGAGAAGCAGAAGTGGTAGGTTCTGTACATGGAATGAACCTCAGTAAATCTTTTTTCAGACTCTGTTTGACAGCCAGCTGTGACTCACTGTCATCTGCACTGCACTTCCCTTGTTTCTGTTGGTTTATAAGGCCTTCTTATTTTGTACCTTCTATGTCATGTCCTCAGTTATTGACCCTGTCCTGCTATTTTGACATTTACTTGATACTTAAAACTCTTCTACCTTTTTGTACATGATGTGTCTGCAGATATGAAGTGCCTGTCCTGGAAAACCCCTTCTTAATGTCTGTCACTTCTGCTTGGAGAGTATGCGTTAAGAACACTTTATTAAACATTCTTGTATAATTTTCCACATAAAAAGGTGGTGCTTGGAAACAGCCAGTCCAGCATGCCCAAAGTGACCACAGAACCAGATCTGAATCAATTAATATCTTTTTTCTTTAAGACTGTAGTCCTGTATCTTTCCTTGTTTGATTCTCCCCCAGACAGCTTCAGTTTTATGTGCAGAGAACCATATTTTCTTACAAAGATATCCAGTTGTTTGTTTCTTGTTCTAAATCAAGTTTGGGGTAAGAAAGCATTTAAGTTTAGCTTTTCCATGTATTTGGTTAACTACATTCTTCTTCTTCTTTCGGCTGCTCCCGCTAGGGGTTGCCACAGTAAATCAACTGTTTCCATTTCCTCCTGTCCTCTTGCTATGTCACACCAACCACCTGCATATCCTCTCTCACCACATCCATAAACCTTATCTTAGGCCTTCCTCTTTTCCTGTTACCTGGCAGCTTTATCCTTAGCATCTTTTTCCCAATATACTCTGCATCCCTCCTTAGCACATGTCCAAACCAACGTAATCTTGCCTCTCTAGCTTTGTCTCCAAACCTTCCAACCTGGGCTGACCCTCTAATATACTTATTCCTAATCCTGTCCATCCTCGTCACACCCAGTGCAAATCTTAACATCTTCAACTCTGCCACGTCAAGCTCTGACTCCTGCCTTTTTGTCAGTGCCACTGTCTCTAACCCGTATAACATAGCTGGTCTCACTACCCTCTTGTAGACCTTCCCTTTCACTCTTACTGGTACTCGTCTGTCACAAATTTACTCCTGACACTCTTCTCCACCCACTCCATCCTGCCTGTACTCTCTTCTTCACCTCTCTTCCACACTCACCATTACTCTGAACTGTTGATCCCAAGTACTTAAACTCCTTCACCTTCGCCACCTCTACTCCCTGCATCCTTACCATTCCTCTATCCTTCCTCTCATTCACACGCATATATTCTGTCTTAGTCCTGCTGACCTTCATGCCTCTTCTCTCTAGAGCATATCTCCACCTCTGCAGGGTCGTCTCCACCTGTTCCCTACTCTCACTACAGATCACAATGTCATCTGCAAACATCATAGTCCACGGGGACTCCTGTCTGATCTCGTCTGTCAACCTGTCCATCACCACTGTCACACTACCCTCGTACATATCTTGTACCACTCTTACATACTTCTCTGACACTCCCGACTTCCTCATACAATACCACAACTCCTCTCTAGGCACCCTGTCATATGCTTTCTCTAAATCCACAAAGACACAATGCAACTCCTTCTGACCTTCTCTGTACTTCTCCATCAACACTCTCAGAGCAAACATCGCATCTGTAGTGCTCTTTCCTGGCATGAAACCATACTGCTGATCACTAATCATCACCTCCCTTCTTAACCTAGCTTCCACTACTCTTTCCCATAACTTCATGCTGTGACTGATCAGTTTAATCCCTCTGTAGTTACTACAGCTCTGCACATCACCCTTATTCTTAAAATCGGTACCAAAACACTTTTTCTCCATTCCTCAGGCATCCTCTCACTTTCCAAGATTTCATTAAACAATCTAGTTAAAAACTCCACTGCCATTTCACCTAAACACCTCCATGCTTCCACAGGTATGTCATCTGGACCAACAGCCTTTCTGTTCTTCATCCTCTTCATAGCTATCCTTACTTCCTCCTTGCTAATCCACTGCACTTCATGATTCACTATCCGCACATCATCCAACCTTCTCTCCCTCTCATTCTCTTCATTCATCAACCACTCAAACTACATTATGTTACAATAAATATGGAAACCTATACTTGTATCCCATTCAAGGCATATTCTACTAGAGCAATAACTACCTTCTTTGCCATTTCCATAATATAATGCTATCTACCATAGATGATATCTGGATAGCTGCATTTTGGTCATCTTTGAACTTTTTTGTGATGCTTTATGGTATAGACTGTTTTCACGTCCAGTTTTTGCTTTCATGGCTTGTTCCTCTGATAGTGAAACGTCCCTCAGGAGGATTAGCTAGGGATAATGTCCTAATGGTTCTCAACAAGCTAGTACCAAGTAAAGCATTTTGACTCCATTTTGAATCAAGGGAAATATATTTAAACTACTGCAGTATTTTACAACTTAAATTTGTTTTGTTCTTCACAACCCATCCACTCATTCCCTGTTGTGGTTTTAAACTTGGAGGCTTTTGAACTGCCCAACCTTACTGTTTATTTGGTCCTGGAAGCTCCTCTCAGTCTCATAGGCACTGGCATATGAATTTGGGAAGGCCCTCCCTTTAGACAGTTTAAGGCAATTTCAAAGCAGAATGTAAATGTGTGTTCCTCATTGCTGCCTTGCCTGCCTTAGAACCACCTTGTAATTACTTGTTGTAGCTAGTTGTTTGATTTTAGTCTCTGGAACCTTTTTACTTTTGGCTAATTAAAGTGTGCTTTTTCATTAAGAATACGGTCATTGTAATTTTAGTTGGAGTAAAAAGGTAGCCTGGCCATGCCTCTCAGCTGTCCTTGATTTTTGACTCAAATTTTAGCTCTGTCATTCTCTTCTAAAATTTGTGACTTTTGGGGAAGAAAGGTGGTGAATTACACTTAATGACACGAGTTATAGGCTGTTTACTTCAAAACATGTATATTCGCATTCTATTATTCTGTCAATCTCTTGATTTAATGATATGAATATTTTAAAGGTATCTTTGATTGTTCTTTATTATTTCTGGATTTGTCCTCTCTCCAAGTTGGGGAAACACACATGGAGGCTTAAAGTGAGATTGTTTTCTTGGTTATAGAGCTTTTTAGTTGGTTTACTCACTTTTCTTTGAGTCTATATAAATTTGGCACCATTGCATGGCTTTGACTCCATTCTGCAGAGCTGATATACTTGACATTCTTGCTTGTTCACGGAGTTTGTGGCTTGCAGTTGATGCTATCTAGTCTAAGTTAAGTATTTTAAATTGAAATATTCCACTTTATATGTAGACTGCTACTACATTTTCATATATATTGCATTTTTTCTGCATTTTATCACTGTAAAATTCATTTGCTTTTCCTTGGTCTAGTTGCTGCTGGTCTGCTTTGAATTCACCTTAAAGTGTGTGTTCCTCATTGCAGGCTTTTCTGCCTTAGAATTGCCCTATAATTATTTGTTGCAGTTAGTTGTACATTTTCACTTTTGTCTAACTAAAATGTATTTTTAAATTAAGAAGACTGGGACTGCAATTGTAGTGGCAGTAGAAAGGTAGCCTGTTCTGTCCAAGTTGGGAAACACACAGGGACTCTTAAAGTCAGATTGTTTCATTAGCCATTGGGCTTTTTAGTTGGTTTAGTCATCACAGTGGCATTTAACAGGCTCTTGTATTGACTCAGGCACTTATAAACTAAATTTTCCCTTGTAAAACTTTCCTGCAACTTTTCCCAATATTCCGTTGTGTATAGAGAAACTTGAGGAGAACTGCCATTCGAATTCATTCATATATAGCCCAGATGCTGTTTCAACCTGAACAGCACCCACCTTAGACTGATGGAAATCCCTGCTATAATGCCCCTTTGTACTTAATAAAAAAAAAGATCTGACACCATAGATGGACACGTTCCACATTTTGCTGCTACCAGCGTAGTTTTTATGGGCATCCTGTGACAATGTAGGAATTATCTCATGTTCACTTACAACCAAGTAATCTTAGAGAAATAGGTACAATAGGTACAGTATGTTAGAGATTAATTGTATATTATCACTGGAGGCAAGACTCAAACAAAAGCACTCGATAGCAGTCCTGTTCTCTGTAACAAAAACATTACACCCACCACACATATTACTGACCCAGCAAATAGACCAGCATGTGTTGAGACACTTTAATAAAAGGTGACCTTCCTAAACCTGAAAACTTCCTAGGTATTCCTCTTGCAAAATGAATCATCAGAAATCCCAAAAGAACTTCATCAAAATACCCAACACAACCCATACAGTCATACATTTTGAGATTTTACTACAAAGCCCATAGGGCAAGCCAACACACTACCCAGTATTTTAGCCAGACGAGACTCCATTGTGAGACCTAAAGATGTCCCACTTGCCATGCTAAATAAGGAGAAAATCGCTATCAGTTGTCTGCCAGAAGCCGGGTTCCACCAAATTGCCCACAAATGCAAGCCGTTAGACCACAAGTACTAGTATGACTCATAGTCTATGTGAGGATAAAGGTTCTGAGATATATGTCTTGTATTACTGGAAGAGAGACATTATGGAGCTTTCAGGCCATGTGGCCAACCTGGAATGTGCCATCATTGAGTAGCATTCTACCTTCACCAAGGATGGTGCCACAGTATGAACTTGAATGATGACTGACTTCAGTAATTGGCTTAGTTTCTAGTGTCATTCCAAGGGAGGTATGGTATTTGCTGGCATAGGAAGATATGGTCAACAGACCATGTTGCTTTGCAAGGGATGCTCTGCACCTGCCCTGTCTAGGCTTTTCAATATTGGATAAACATAGTCTTCCCTGTAACACCCTTTTTCAGGCAGTGCAAATCTGACAAACCTCCCAACATCGCAAAACCTACCCAAAGGAATTTAAAGGTGTTACTGTTCAATTCCAGAAGCCTAACCCAGAAACTCCACTTCCTCTAGGCTCTTTTTCATCCTGGAGAATGTGGGTATCTTTACAGTTACTGACACATGGTTTAAAGTCTCAAAGAACTCCCCAGCAGTACGGGGCTACAATTTCTTCCACTCATTTAGGCCAGCCACAAGATAGACAAGAACAAAAATGGAGGGGTCTCGATCTATATCAACAGCAGTCCCACAAAATAGCATATCCTTTCAAGCAATAGGTCATCCTGTGTGACCCAAGAAATCCATAACTAGTACTTGGACTTGCTGGAGGCTCTTTCCATTCAACCGAATACCATATTCATGGGTGACTTCAACTGCCTAAGTATAAACTGGGATACTTGCACGACCCCAGACTTACAGACACAGAGATTCCAGGACTTTATAAATGCACACATCTGGGACCAGATAATCCATGTACCAACCAGGGTATATACATAACCTCTTACTTGCCAAAATAGGAGAATGCCATACCCCCCTTAGAGTAATGTCCCCTTTGGTAAGGTCAGACCACAGAGCTGTCTACTTCATTTAAACAAAAAAAAACAATCAATTATGTGATCCTGGCTAACCCTGTAACATTTAGGAACTATTCTGAGGCAAACATCCTACTACTAAGTAATAACCTTGAACACAGCTGCCTATGTGGAATTGGTCACAGAAACCCTGTACACTCATGTCAGTAAATGCATAGCGAGACAGGTGTACCTACCAGAAATAAACCAAGAACCAGATGAAAGAATCAAACCACACTGGTTGAATTCAAACTTAGAGGTTATACAACAAAAGAAAGTCATAGCTAAGTGTTACGCCCTAGCACTGGCCCAGTAATCAAGGAGCATCAATCCTCGCCACTGGCAACAGTGGGGGATGTGCACACTGGGATGATAAGTACACACAAAGCAAAGTGCAATTTCCCTTAAGAGCACACATAGACCACAGTCAGTCTGGGTCTGGTTTCTCCCTCTTTCTCCAGATCCCCAATACGACTCCCCATTGGCACAGCTATAGGGTTGAGATCTCAGGTGAATGGCGAAGCCAAAACCTCCAGCACCCTCTCCGTCCAACCAGTGCTTCGTGTCCACACACACACACACACACACACACACACACACACACACACACACACACACACACACACACACTTTGAGGTTTGATTTATATACAAACACACACACACACACACACACACACACACACACACACACACACACACACCTGGGAAAGGATGGCACAGATTTACTAGCTATGCTTCCTCCTGCCAAAACTATAAGGTAGTTTCCACTGCCACCAGCCACTACTTGTCAGCTACTTTACGGTCCTTAACAAAGGGTGTCCGATCCTACTGTGCAATGTTACTATTAATCCAAATGGTAGCCTGACCAAGAGCAAGGCTATTTAGGAGTGGCCTGTACGGTGTCACCATATAGATATGCAAGTACTTTAAGATCTTAAATATCTCTAAACAGACCGGCCGCAATTAAAAGATTTAAATATATTTAATAGTAATGCCTTTCGGCTTTTCCCAGTTAGGGGCTTGCCACAGCAGAACTCCAGTCCACTAATAATTGGCAGTTGATTTTTACGGTGCCTAGTTGCCAGCCCGACGCCCAGCCTTTAAATAAGGCACACCCATTCACGCATGCATCTACTTGCATGTCTTTATACATCACTCGACCATGGGGAGGACATGCAGACTCCACACAGAAGGCACTCCAGACGAGAATCGAACGGGAGAACCTCTTGCTGTGAGGCGACAACGCTAACCGCTGCACCAACGCAGCCATAATAAAAGGACAATACGCAGTAAGTAATCTGTTATATCAGAGTTCAAAATCACAGGAAATATTTAAAACAACATTGCAGGACAGTCTCAAGTAAATAAAGAAAACATCTAAGCTATACTTTACTATATTTCTACTATATTTCTGTCTGAACCTAAAAGAGTTACTGTGCTCTAGAAACTTACTTGCAGCAAGGCAAGTGCAGGTGAGTGGATGTTTCTAGGTCCAAGACAAGATACAAAATGCACAGTCTCTCTGTCAGAAAGTTCTTAAATTAATATAAAATATTACTGTTGGGTTAGCTTGGATGACATCACTTTTTGTCACCTGACTTTAGTTCCCAAGCTAAACCCCTTTGTCAGAAACTAGCAAAATTTATCATCTCGTCTGAAAATACATAGCCTTCAGATGGTTGCAACTGCTAGGAGAAATAAAACCATTAAACACTTACAAATCAATGCAGAAGACACCCTAGTTCTAGACATCCTGACTCCTTGCTGCATTTAAACTAACTTTTATGATGCAAGAATAAAACAATTTAATTTCAACTATTTTCTCTGAATTTGTTTCAAGTTAACCTCCCATGTTCCACTTTCCATTAAACATATACATCTAAACAAGTCACAATAGTGCAGGTACATTCCTGTTCTATTCCAATAGGGCATGCTGTGGTAACAATTTAGCCCGGTACTTCACACACACGTCTCTATAAATCGTATCAATATTCACAAATGACATAGAATTATTTTACAAAATTCCATTTAGCTGGGCTGGCAATATTTCCCTTTGTCACACTAAGATTAGGAAGTTCTACAGCTAACATGATAAAAACATGCTAATAAATCTAAACAAAGAACTAAGATGGCAAACAACCTTAAATATGGTTTTAGCAAGATAACTTCCTAGGAAAAGGACAACCACAAGGCTTTATATTAAACCTCAAAGGCAGCAGACAACCTTGTGCAGAACTAATGGAGCCATGTATAAGGAGCTGGAAGAAGTAGCAAATCTACTGCCCAACAAAGTCATCTAAAATTTTACCCTCCCCAGCTGCTCCCCAGGAAATACCATAAAACAAGCATTCCCATAACTATCACTAGGGAACAGGGCCTAGATGCACTCTTTAAGGGCAAAACATTATGTCAGTGGGCCCTGATAAAATCCCAGGATGTGTCCTAAATAGCTTGAAACATGACCTGTAAAGACCATTGGAGTCACTGTTTAAGGATAGTCTGTAGACAGGTGTTGTTCCACATGACAGGGGAATTGCAACAGTTGCCCCTTTGCACAAGGGTGGGCCATTAATGGACCTCAGGAAGTACAGACCCATAAGTCTGACTAGTCTCATATGCAAAGCCATGGAAAAAATTAATTATTATGCAAATGATTAATAAGGATGTAGAAAACCATCAAACACTGGATCCAACCCAGTCTGCTTTCATCAAGAGTAGATCATGCCTTCTCAACCCAGTGGACTTTGAAAAGGTTCCTAAGGCAATGGATGAGGGCAAAATGATGCATACCTTGCCCTGGTTAAGGCATTTGATACAATACCCCACTTGGGCACTGTAAACACCTCTTGGATAGAGGCATATATCTCTGTTATCTGCTGGATATGCAGCTGGCTCTTGGGACCCAAGAAGACAGGATAGGGGAGACTGATTACCTCCACAAGAGGCCAGTCACTAGCAGATTCCTTCAGTGCTGTCTGCTGGGTCCACTCCTTTTTGGCATCTACTTCTTGGAAGTCATGAACAATGTCAAGAGACTCTGGATAACCAAGTTTGCAGATGATTGCAAACCCAAGACAATAAAAGCCTACAGGAAGGATTAGCACTGACAAATTACTGTTGTCAAAGCCACAGCTTAAAACTCATTGCAAAGAAATGCATAATAATACCCTTTTTGGGAGGACAGCCACCCTAGGAAAATACCTGTTCTCTAATGCACCCCAAAGAGTAGAAATTGTAGTCAGTGATATGGGTATGTATGTAGATAGTTACCTGGCTTTCAACCAACATATGTCTAAGGTAGTAGAGAAATCATTCTACGTTGCTCTGCTTATAAGCAAGGGCATGGTATCTAGGTCCCTTTGGTATGTACCTGACCTAGTACATACAACAGCCGTAATGTCCACAGAGGTTCCTATCAAAAAAGAATACAGAGGGTAAATGGCATGCCCTATGCAGGTCACCTCAAAGCCCTAGCACTATACTATGTTTCCTGCAGACAGAGAGATCTGTGTCTGTCATACAGGACATGCTTGGATCCCACTCTGATGGACATTTTGTGTTTCTGCAAAATGAGTAACATCAGAATTACTTCATCTAGGGATTCTTATTTTGCTTGGGAGATAAATAGGCCATGCTGGAGGGACAGGTTTGCATCTCAGAGAATTTTTCTTCTCTGGAACAGGCTTCCCATTCATGTAACAGAGCTCTTCCTTAACTGTATTCAAGAGAAAAATAGACCCGTGTCTGGGAAATCTGAAATAAAGCCCTGGTCAGAACTGGTCACTAATATTAAATGATGGTGAAACTGGGTAGAAGTTGGGGTCTAAGCCAGTAGTGACATTTAAGAAAAATAAACCGTTGAAATGGTTTTTTGAAAGGAAATTTGATGGTTATAGAAAATCGACATTTAACGGAACACGTAAGTGTGGGTCTTGTTCTCAGTGTTGTTGTATTAATACGAATGATTATTTTTATGTATATAACAAAAAATGTATTATAAAAGGTAATTTTTCTTGTTGTTCAACCAGTGTTGTGTATCTTGCCCATTGTATGCTATGTCCTTCATTTTATGTGGGTAAGACTTCTAGAGTATTTAAAAGATGTATTTATGAACATATTCTAGATGTAAAAAAAAAACTAATGCTTTGTTTAAACACGTAGAAGCATATAATGAGCATTATTTTACATTTATGGTTTTGGAACAGGTTAAGGCTGATGCCCAAGGGTGTGTCATTGATGCCCATTTTGACAAAGCTGAATTAAGATGGCAGTTGTAATTAAATCCTATGAATAGCCCTGGGCTAAATGATTCCTGTTCCATCGTTTCTTTATTAAAATTATGATGCATAATGATGGTAACATTGTATTATAACATAACATAGTCATTTGTGTGTGTGTGTGTATATATATATATATATATATATATATATATATATATATATATATATGGCAATGTTGATTAAGGTTTTATATGTATTTTTTAAATATAGAGGTATTGGGTGAGGGAATAGTTAACTGGTCATTTATTAGTCAGGTGATTAGTGAATGTATTTATAGCAGTAACTGCAGTTTTAATATTGTTCTGAAGAAGTTTTCTAGTTGGGAATGAAGGCGCTTAACAATAAAGTCTAGTTTTTGCCTTGGTACCGGTGGTGTGGATTATTCTACGTGGATTGTGGTTTTGGTTTGTAACCAGATTTATTACCTAGAAATTTTACTAGAAAATCCTACACTGTTACTGAGATGTAACCCAGTATTGATGCAAATGCCAATAAGCCTAAGTGTAAGGCTGCCAGACTACATTGTACTTCTGTTTTCATTACTTATGAGTATGCAGCTTTTGATCAGGTCATTAGCGAAATGCAGAATATGTCTTTGTTGTTACATTAGAAGTATCGTACATTTTTCATCGAGGAAGGCAACATTTCTGTTGTTGCATGTAGGGTGAGACCTAAAGTCATTGTACTGAAAAAGGCAGTCTGCTGCCTTGGAGCTTAGGACTGAGATACAATGAAATGTTGGAGGCAAAGTACCCTTCTTGAGTACATTTTGTATCCAACTACTATTGAATTTCTTGATTTTTTTTTTACTTGCATTGTGAACTGTCATAAGTGAACTAACATATGGCCTTATACACAACTAGCAAAGGTAGAGTTTCTGGGAGATTATGATGTCAGTCTTGCATTACATCAGTAGTAAAAAAAAATCCCAATTATTTGAATTTTTAAAGTTTTTTTATTTTGTTTGTTTTGATATGTTTATTTCTGCATCATTTGTGTAACTCTCCATGTCTTGTGTTAAGTTGTATCCCACAATTTTATTGGCATACATCTCCGCTATCCCTGGTTTTCAGGGATGGTCCTGATTTTTGACTGATATTTTAACGGTCTCTTAGTCCCTCCTAAAACTTGTGACTTTTGAAGAAAAGCTGGTGAATTACATTTAATAAATAATGAAAATAATATTCGATGACTTTTACTTCAGACAAAGTACTTTTAATTCACATTCGCTTATAATATTTTAAGTGTCCTTGATTTTCCCTGATTAGTTCTGGATTTGTCCCTGATTCTGTTAGATTTGGCCTTCATTTGTCTAGAGCAATCTGAACTGGAAGTTGTAAGAATTTTATTTGCTATTTAAATTTTATGCTACTTATGAGTTTGTTTTTGGCTAGATGTACTTATTTTCAATGTCCGTTAAGTCAAGAGGTTTGTTGTGAAGGCTACACGCAACTGTGCTAATCAGTGAATCTTGTCCCAAACATTTTGTAAAGGAATCTTCCCTTTCATCCCATAATACTGCACAAATTTCATCTGCGACATTTGTTTACTTTTGCTGTTACTACAGCTGGTCATTGCAGCTCTGAAAGTAGGTTCATACCTGGATGTTGAACTGTTGATCCAGTGGAACATTTGCCCCTTGGAACATTTGTAGCCTAGCTACATGATTGTAAAATTTAATTTACCAAGACATGAAATTAGTACCAGGCCACACCCAGAATGAATTACTTTGGACCCAGTTACACCACCTTTCCATAAGGGCTTGAAGGGCCAGGCCAAGCCAGACACAACAGGACAAATTACTTTGGAACTAGTTATGTCCCCTTTCCATAAGAGCTTGAGGGGCTAGAGTGGGAGTGTACTAAGTCACTTGTGGTTGCCAATCCAGTCATTCAGGTTGAATCACACCACCACCATTTTTTATGTGCATACTAAGCTTTACATTCAGGGACAGTCTATTCCATAAAGGAAAGATTCCCTGTGATAGATACCTGTCTCACCTGCAGGTCCTGTTTATAGGTTGAGGTGGAAGTTCAGATCGCCTGAGTGGGTGTTTAGTGTGTTCATACTTTTATGGATGTGAAGGAGGTTGCATAGGAACTGAACCCTTCTAAGATGTGTAGGCTAGGCAGAGGATCACTCTCAGAAATTTGATAGGAACAAAGAAAAGAGTGTGAGAGCTTTAAGGTGATCAGAGTAGCTCAAAGTGGATATGCCTTTGAATGTATTAGTGAGGAAATGCTGTGGTCTTTTGAGTTGTGTTATGTGCTTAGATAAGTACATACCAAGGAGGCATTATACTGCATAATTGGTCTGATAATGGAGGAGTACAGGGGGTTGATGGCTTCCTTGGGTGTAGAAGGTATACCCCGTGTTATCAGTCTAGCTGTGTAAAAGGACTTCCTGCTAAAAACAGTAGTAATATGGTGGTCAAAGGATAGTTCATTGTCAGTAAAAGTGGCCAAGCCACTAATGAATGAGTCAGTTTTTAGGGAGGTGTTTCCTGTGTGATAGGAGCACTGCACTTAGGGCTTGCTCAGATAGGAGAGGAGCATATGTGCTTGGATTTGCTAAAGGGCAGTGCTGTATTTCTTGACATTTAGTTTGAGGCCATGGTTTAAGCATCACTTGTTCTATGTTCGGCCCTCCTGGACCTTTGCTGCTATGACAACTGTCTTGGTGTAAGCATCACTTGTTCTGTGTTCGGCCCTCCTGGACCTTTGCTGCTATGACAACTGTCTTGTCTGTACTCAGTTTCATCTTATGTGCCTTCAGTTTTTCATTCCATTCTGTTATCTTTTGCTGAAGTTTCTGTTCAAAGTTGGCTTATAATGCCTCATCCTCTGCATACAGCATCTTTGTTGAGCTGTTCCCTCCATCCTGTTTTCTAATATAGCCCATCACTAATGTGAATAACAATGAGCACAGAGCTCAACTCTGAAGCCCCCACACTCATTGGGAACTCCATCAGAAAATCTGAACACTTTTTGTACTTGTATCACTGAGTCCTTTGTACGTAATCTACCCTAATGCATGTTATTCCGGGACACAGAACCATCATAGGGCTGCCAAAATCCTGTTTTCTTGGGGCCTTGTCATATGCTCTCTCCAAGTCTAGGAATGTCCGATTGGACATGCTGTCTTCCCCTTTTGCTTCTTTTCCAGTATCTGTCTGACTGCATACAGTGGATCAGTTATGTTGCATCCTGATATGAATCCAAATTGCTCCTGTCCCTTCTTAATTTAAACTATTCTGTGTATTTATCAATCACCCTCTTCAGCTCGTCTGTGTAGTGTCACAGGACTTATACCTCTGTACTCCCCACAGTTGTGAATGTCTCACTTTATTCTTGAAGAATGACACTAGAATGCGTACTCTGCAGTCATCTGGGATACTACTTTCTGTCTAGTACTAAGAGTACCCATAGGAGTCATTTGCCCGCTAACTCGCCCAAAATCTTGGTCATATCTGCTGCTTTCCATGTCTTTGTTTTCCTTAGTTCTGGTCTTTCTTCTTCTGGGTGGGATCTTTTTCCTTTTACCATAGGCTGTGTATGAGATGGAACAGCTTTTGTGTATTTATTTTTATTCAGAAGCTGATGGACGTATTCCTTCCATCTGTTTTTGATGTCCTGTGGACTGGTGAGCAGGTGGTTACTGGCAACCCCTTTGAATGGTGCCTGATCACTATCTTCTTTATCTTTTTCTCTCTGCCTGAACTCTCACATTACCTTAAAGATATAAAGAGGCAGATCTTCTTTGCAGTGGGTGTGAAATTTCACTCTCCACAGTGGACCTTTTCAATAGGGTACAAATGAGCTAGTACTGGGTATGGTTTCCTCATGATCCACAACAGTAACAGAAGGTGACTGGAAAATGGGCAACCAGACTGTAAGGGGACTGCCAGCAGGCAATAAACACAGAGGATTTTGAATCCTTGGCACTCCTGAAGAGATACAAGTCTGCTACTAGGTAGATATCTGCAGTCCTGAGACCCTGCATGATAGTCCAATTTTGGAGACAGCAGGGGACAATTTGCTTATCCATTAAATGAATAAGGGAGTTAATGTGCAGAGATTCTAAAATCCCTTTTCTCTCACTGTCCAGATTCTATCATTTCTTTTGCCCGATGTCCTACTTCATCAAAACTCAAATGGCAAACGGTCTCCAAGCATAAAAAGAAAAAAAAAAATCATCCAAGAAGTCTCACTGGAATTGAATTGCTTGGAATATTAGTCCGTATTCTTTTTGATGCCAAACAAAAACATAGAGGCAGTGTACAAGGAGAGTGAAAGATATGTGCTGTAGGTGTCAGGTTATGTGGTGACAGAGTTTTGTCTGGTGAACAGCACAAGTGCAGGTCCTGGAATTATGTAGAAAGACCATGAGGTTTTCTTGGAAGAGACTCTGGGAAGATGTTTGTCTAAGCGTGGTGGGAAGTGAGTTCCAGTTGTCTGCTACATTTGTGGCATATAAGGAATCATCATGCATGCTTTGTGATATGTTTTGTATCCGTAATTGTAGAACTGAGAGGTCTTGTGGGACAGTACTATTGTAGAAGGAGCTTGAGAGCAGGACATTGTTAGGAAAATAAATTATTCTGTGGGCAAATTTTAATTGCAAGAAAAATGATTTTTGATAAAAAGCTTAACTGGCTAGAATTAAGTATTTACTGGTATTTTTTCATTGTTTTAAAGTGCTCGGTTTTCCCTTTCAGCAGTACTTAATCAACTGGCCATTTAACTGTTTAAATCATTCTTTAGAGCCTCCTTGGTGATTTCCTGCTGTTTTTAAAACATTTTTTCACTGTCAAAACTGCTATTTATACTGCTGTGTTAAACATTCTCTAGTGCCTCCCTCTGAAGCACTAGGGTAGCTAGTAGCTATAGCATAGTCCAGATCCAGGCCTGCTTCTTCTGGAACTGTTTGTAGTGGTTTGTTTGTTGTGAGGACATTTCATATGTAGGTACTAGGCTATTGGCCCTAGGGCCTAATATAAGTCTAGCCAAACGGTACCCTGGCTTGGCTTTCACCACCCAAGAAAATTATTTTCCTGTGCCCCTGTCAAGCAGAGCCACAGAAGTGATCCCTGGGGTGAATTTCCTATCTCCCATTCAATCATCAGGATTTTTCTTGAGTGCTAATGAGGAGCTTTGTTTGATTATAGATAGGTAGTTTGTTCCAGAGTATGGGAAGTCTCTGGGACAGGAATCTATCCCTCCAGCATGTTCAGTTTATTGTGGTGACAAGGTTTAGGTCCCTAGAGCGTGTAGCTCAGAGGGATTGGGATTTCTTTAAGTGGAGCATGTCCAACAGCTCTGGGTTTGACACAGCTTTGTATGTTAGGCAGAGATCGCCTCTGAGTAGGCGATATGTGACGGAGTAAAGCTGGAGTTTTTTGAGACTGTCAGCGTAAGTCATCTGTTTGAGGCCGGTAATCCTCTTTGTGAGGTATTTCTGTGGCCTTTCCAGTTGTTGTAGATGTCTTGTGAGGTACATACCAAAAGGGGCGTTTTACTCTATAATGGGTCTAATGAGTGATGAGTAGAGGGGAACAATGACCTCTTTTTTTTTTTTTTTTTCCTGGATGAGAAACCTTTTGTAATGAGGTGTGTCACATAGAAGGATTTCCTGACTACTGTGGTGATGTGATTATCAAAGGAGAGACTACTGTCCACCTGTGTCCCAAGGTCTCTTATCACACTTTCGGTGTTAAGTAGACTACCACCTATGTGGTAGTTCATGGGTACAGAGTTTTTACCAAAAAGAATGACAATGCACTTTTTGGCATTGAGCTTGAGGCCATGGTTTTGACACCAGGCATCTGTCTCAGTGAGACCCTTTTGTAGGATGTCCACATCGTTCAGAGTTTTGATTATGGCTCCTAGTTTGCAGTCATCTGCGAACTTTGTTAGCCAAAGGCCTTCTGTGTTAGCCTGTACTTCAGTGAAGTAGATGCCAGTCAGGAGAGGACCCAGGACTGAACCCTGTTGTACTCCACTTGTCACTGGTCTGAAGTTGGATTTGGAGTCTGCTACTTTCACAGTGTGGGTTCGGTCAGTGAGCCAGTTGGCAACCCATCTTGTGACATAGGGATTTATACCTAATTTAGTGAGTTTATCTATAATTCCAGAGTGGGGGGATAGTGTTGAAAGCCTTGGTGAGATCGAGATAGGCTGTGTGAGTCACCTTACCCTTATCTATGGCTTTGGTGATTGCTTCAAAGAAATCTATCGGGTTTAGGCGACGTGGTCTGCCTTTTACAAACCCGAACTGGGTAGGGTCCAGAGTTTGGGGATTACCAATGTCATTGTTTATAAGTTCCATAGCCTTGCAGACCAGGCTCGTCAGGCTAATGGGGCAGTAGTTCCCGGGGTCTGTGGTGGCTCCCCTTTGTGGAGTGGGTAACCGTTGTTGTGCACCCTTCAGTGGGCACAAAGCCTGAGGTGAGGCTATGATTGAACGTGGTACTTAGTTGGGGTGCCAGTTCATTCTGTAGTTCGTGTAGAACGTAGCCTGGGATGTTGTCAGGTCCCATGGATGCTGAGTTCTTGGCTTTCGAGAGTGTTTTTTTTTTTTTTAACCTGTGCAGCCGTGATTACAGGAACTTTGCATTCTTCGGTATAGAGATGGGCCCTTTAGGGGGTGAGAGAGGGGTAAAGTTATCACTGAACCTGTCTGTCAGGATGTTGGCAATATCAGTTGGTTCTGTATATTTAGTGCCATTGTGCTGTAACTCAGAGCAGATATGAGTGTTGCCATTGAGATTCTTGACATAGCTATAGAATGCTTTGTGGTTGTCTTTAGAATCAGTGGTGATTTTGTTTTCGTAACTAGCTTTGGAGGATTTTATGAGGGATCTTAGCTTCTTACTGAGGCTGACCAGGGATTTCCTGCAATCATGCGATTTTTACTCTTTTTTTTTTTTTTTTTTTTTTTTTTTTTTTTGCAACAGTTTCTTTCTTCTGTTGTAGAGTTTGTTTATGGCAGGGGACCACCAGATTGGCTTTCTTTTTTGGAGGATAGCATCTTGGTTCTATTAGGGATTGCACGATCCATGCAGTCATGTAAGTGTTATAAAGTGCATTTGTATAGGATTCAGCAGTTGTACCTGTATTGTCTGTCAGCATGGGTGTTGTGAAGTTTGCCACTTCTGTCTTAAGAAGCCTGAAGTTGGCTTTGGAAAATTTTTTTAAAGTGATTTCCCTAATGAGGGATGGGGGTGGGATGTGGATGTCTAGGATGATTAGCTTGTGGTTGGATCTGACCAACAAGGAATTGACCTCTGGTGTGGAACACCGGTTGCCCATGTTGGTAATGACCAGGTCAAGGATATTGCTGCCCCTGGTGGGGGTGTGGATAAGTTGATCCAAGGCACTGGAATTTATGAATTCCAGAAGACATTGAGCACAAGAGTTGGTACAGGAGTAGTTTTCCCAGTTAATGGTGGGGTAGTTGAAATCACCCATTATTAGGGTGTTAGGTTGTATTCTAATATTTTCCAGTGTATCAAGAAATGAGGAGTGGGAATCCTGGGGCATGGTGGGGGATCTGTAGCAAGCTACAATTTGGATTGTGGTCTTGCCCAGAGTTAGTTGCACTTGGATAATTTCGGATGCATTATGCTGAGCAACTAACCTGGTGGTGTGGATATCCTTTATGAATATGGATACGCCTCCCCCTTTAGTGTTTCGGTCCAGGTTAGGTGGCCGAAAGGTGTGGTATGAATTATAGCCTGGTAATGCAGGGGTGCTCTCTGGAGCCTTGAACCAGGTCTCTGTCACTGCACAGATGTCTATGTTCTCTATTTTAAGGAGTGCCTCAAGTGAGTGCATTTTGAGGTTTAGACTTCTAGCATTGAGTGATTCACCTTTTCCAGGTCATCTTGGATTGGAAGGGCCTGTCTGCACTTTTGTGAGAGAATTGTGTTGATTGGGACCTGACTAATAAAGGGAGGCCATTCTAGGGCTTGGAATAAGCATCCTCATTAGTCCTTTTCAATTTTGTTAGAGTTTTTTTCAAGTTGTAGCTTCTGGTATGTAGGCCCTGCATCTGAGCAGGTTTCTGCTTGTTTGCACATCACACAGCACCCCGCACTGCTATGCCACTGTGCGCCAAAGCCTGTCAGTTAAATTCAAATAATTTTCTCTTAAAATCCAGGCAGACATATCCATTTGCTGAGCTCCTCCGTAATAATTTCTGAACAAAAACACCCCTAGTGACAACAGTCCAGCCTAGCATTATGGACTGTTGGACCACCCTTGTTTTTCCTGCCAACCATATTGACTTGGGTCTCTTGAGGCAGTGTAGCAATTGCTTCATGTACACACAGTCCTCTACTAGTAACGCAATTTAGTACACAGTCAGAGAGATGTATTTACACCAAGAATCTAGAATCCATGTTCTCTCGCACTCAAAACAGTAACACGGAGAAGGTTGTCAACTCACCCACCACTGCATATTCACATAGTACCACTACTCAAAAACACAGAACGCATCAAACACATAAATCCACATATGCGGAGGTTCTCTTAGAAAACTTACTGAAACACCAGAGACCTTCAAAACACAAGTCTGCTACAGCTAACAGTCTCCACAGCCGCCATGACACATACCAACACCAGTGTCTCACCGACTAAGCCCGTAAGGTGAAACACTCAAAAAAAAAATTTGTTGTCATTGGAGACTCAATAGTAAGACACACGCATGTCCCACTCACCAGTTGGACAAGGAGAAAGTCATGGTCAGCTGCCTGTCTGGTGCCAGGATTCGGCAAATCATGCATGCACTCAGGTCCCTCAGCAACAAGTACCTTTATGACTGTGTCATAGTTCATGTTGGTGTGAATGACCCGAGACACGCGTAGCTGGACTATGTGAAGAGAGATGTGGTCGAGATCTCTGAATGTGTGTCCCAGGCAGGTATGTCCCTAGCTTTGAGCAGCATACTACCCTCACCTAGAATTATGTCACATTATAAACAAAAAATGTGTTCAATAATGGGCTTAATTTTTGGTGTCATTCCAGGGGGATCCAGTTCCTGTCTGGGAAGCTGCAGTCGACAAACCTCGCTGCATTGCCAGAGATGGTTTGCAGCTGGCACCCCTAGGTTTTTGGCTGCTGGCAAAAGCTCCTGCCTCCGCAGTAGTGCCTTTTTAGGAAAGTCTTTGAAAACAAGTCATCCTACAGAAGGGCCTCACAGAGACAGATGCCTGGTGTCAGAGCCATGGCCTCAAGCTCAATGTCAAAAAGTGCAGTGTCATCCCCTTTGGTAAAAACTCTGTACCCATGAACTACAACATAGGCAGCAATCTACTTAACACCGAATGCGTAATAAGAGACCTTGGGACCCAGGTAGACAGTAGTCTCTCCTTTGGTAGTCACATTGCCATAGTCAGGAAGTCCTTCTATGTGGCACACCTCATCATAAAAGGGTTCTCATCCAGGAAAAAAGAGGTCATTGTTCCTCTCTACTCGTCACTCATTAGACGCATTATAGAGTACAACGCCTCTTTTGGAATGTACCTCACAAGACATCTGTAGCAGCTGGAAAGGCCACAGAAGTACCTCACAAAGAGGATTACTGGCCTTAAACAAATGCCCTACACTGACCGCCTCAAATAACTCCAGCTTTACTCCGTAGCATATCGCCTACTCCGAGGTGATCTCTGCCTAACATATAAAGCTATGTCAAACCCAGAGCTGTTGGACATGCTACACCTAGAGAAATCCTAATCCCTCTGAGCTACACGCTCTAGGGACCTAAACCTTGTCACCACAATAAACAGGACACGCTGGAGGGATAGATTCCTGTCCCAGAGACTTCCTATACACTGGAACAAGCTACCCATCTATGTCAAGCAAAGTTCTTCATTAGCACTCTTCAAGAAAAATCTTATGCGTGGATGGGAAATAGGAAATGCACCCCAGGGATCACTTCTGTGTCTCTGCTCGACAGTGGCACAGGAAAATAACTTTCTTGGGTGGTATAAGCACTCTAACTTTGCCGGCTAGGCTTACGTAGGCCCTTGGGCCGATAGCCTAGTACCTACCTATGAACATTACCGATGTGAAATTAACCAATTAGAACAAAATAAGGGTCATGCTTCTAAATGCTAGGAGCTTAAACTAAAAACTGCACTCCCTGAAAGCACTTCTCTCAGTAGAAGATGTAGATGTCTGTGCAATTACAGAAACCTTGTTTAAGCCCTCAGAGTATACCCTGTCCCTGCAAGGTTAAAATGCCTTCTACACCTTTAGAACACAAAATGAACATGTGAAAACCAAAGGAGGCAGTGTTTTTATCTATATTAAAGATAAATTCACCTCCTGTCTAATTAGACTGGACAATTTCATGGAGTTACTCCAGGCACAGTGGGTAAGACCCCCATTCAAGTCCTAGCCAGTTATAGATCCTGCTCCATGGGTCAGGACACCCAGAAAGCCTACTTAACCAAACTGAAGGCAATCCAAATTTTACGAACACACTGGTTATCAGGGATTTCAATTATCCCACATTCAACGGGGAAACCTACTGTAGCCCAAATTCACTAGCACAAAAGAGCCTTGACTTTGTGAGTTCAAATGCCCTGGAGCAAATTGTCCATACCTGAACATGAGGAACAAATATTCTAGATCTGGTCCTCCCCAACATGTCAAACAGGTGCACTGCTGCAACTGTTGGACTCTCATTAGTTAAAACTGACCACAAATCAGTCGCCTTCGAACTGACATAGCAGAACTCTCAAAGGGTAAAATTGGACTAAGAAACTACACCAAGGCAAACTATATCCTCCTAGGTGAAGGTATAAATGTATTCCAAGCCCCACCCCAAGCTGAAAGTGGTAAGTATGCCAAAGCTTACACTAATGCCCTGTATAATCACTTGTATAAATGTATAAACCCGGCTATACTAGATAGAATCAGACAGAGCCACAACTAAAATCAAGCTGTCATGGTGGACTTCCAGCATCAACAAACTCTACAATAAATGCAAAACGTTGCTGTCCGAGAAAACAAAGAAGGACCCAACAATGGAAAAGCACCCTCCTCAGCCTTAACAGGCAAATAAGATAACTTGTCAAATCAGCCAAAAGCTGCTTTTAAAGAATCCTAGCAAGTACTTGCTGCCAAGGATAACCATAAGGCCTTTTACAGCTATGTACGCAACCTAAAGGGTAGGACCCAAACATGTGCATAACTGGTGGGCAATAGTATCACACACACTGACCCCACAGACACAGCGAACCTGCTAGTGGATAGGTTTGGTAAAATTCACTCTCTCATCCCCTCCTAACTTACAACAACCCCCCCCCCACACACACACACCTACATATTTGAAGAACAGGTCCTTGAAGCTCTGTCTGAGGCAAAGAACACAGCCTCTATCGGCCCAGATGACATCCCAGGCTGTTTTCTAAACAGTCTAAAACATGAACTAGCATCACCACCAAGTACCCTTTTCAGTTGTAGCCTAACCACAGGTTTTGTTCCTTCAGAATGGAGAATAGCTACAGTTATTCCCCTCCACAAAGGTGGCATAGCAACAGACCCAGGGAATTAATAGACGCATAAGCCTGACAAGCCTCATCTGTAAGGCCATGGAATGTATATTATGGACCTCATAAATAAAGACATAGGTGACCTCCAAATCTTGGATCCTTCAGAATGGAGAATAGCTACAGTTATTCCCCTCCACAAAGGTGGCATAGCAACAGACACAGGGAATTAATAGACGCATAAGCCTGACAAGCCTCATCTGTAAGGCCATGGAATGTATATTATGGACCTCATAAATAAAGACATAGGTGACCTCCAAATCTTGGATCCTACTCTGTTCGGCTTCGTGATGGGCAGATCCTGCCTGTTAAAGCTGGTGGATTTCTTTGAAAGTGTGACCAGGGCAAATCTGTGCACACAGCATACCTCGACTTGGCAAAGGCTTTTGACATAATCCCACATTCAAGCATTACCAATAAACTTGGCAAACTGAATGTAAACCCCTTCATTGTAAGATGGTTTGCCAACTGGCTTACAAACCAGACACACACACTATCAAAGTGGGTGACTCCACATCAACCAGCAGACCTGTTACCAGCAGGGTGCCACAGGGGTCAGTGCTGGGCCCCCTACTGTTTGGTATATACAGTGGATATAAAAAGTGTACACACCCCTTTTAAAATGCCAGGTTTTTGTGATATAAAAAAATGAGACCAGAATAAATAATTTCAAAACTTTTCCCACCTTTAATGTGACCTATAACCTGTACATTTCAATTGAACAATAAATCTGTTAGGGAAAAAAATATAAAAAATAAAAACGTACAATAAGCTGGTTGCATAAGTGTGCACACCCTTAAACTAATACTTTGTTGAAGCACCTTTTGATTTAATTACAACATTCAGCCTTCTTGGTTAGGACTCTTCAGCATGGCACATCTTAACTTGGCAATATTTGCCCATTCTTCCTTGCAAAACTGCTCCAAATCTGTCAGATTGTGAGGGCATCTCTTGTGCACAACCCTCTTCAGGTCACCCCACAGATTTTCTATTGGATTTAGGTCTGAGCATTCCAATACTTTGATTTTCTTCTGGTGAAGCCATTCTTTTGTTGATTTGGATGTATGTTTGTGGTCATTGTCATGTTGAAAGGTGAAATTCCTCTTCATCTTCAGCTTTCTAGCAGATGGCTGAAGCTTTTGGGGTAGAAGTGATTGGTATTTGGAACTGTTCATAATTCCCTCCACCTTGACTAAAGCCCCAGTTCCAGCTGAAGAAAAGCAGCGCCAAAGCATGATACTGCCACCACCATGTTTCACCATGGGGATGGTGGGTTTTTTTTGGTGATGTGAAGTGTTGTTTTTGTGCCAAACGTACCTTTTGGAATTGTGGTCAAAAAGTTCAGCCTTGGTCTCATCAGACCATAACACATTTTCCCACATGCTTTTGGGAGACTTGATGTATTGTTTTGCAAATTTAGACAGGCCTGGATGTTTTTCTGTGTAAGAAAAAGCTTCCGTCTTGCAACCCTACCCCATAGTCCAGACATATGGAGAATACGGGAGATTGTTGTCACATGTAGTACACAACCAGTACTTGCCAGAAATTCCTGCAGCTTCTTCAGTGTTGCTGTAGGTCTATTGGCAGCCTCCCTGACCAGTTTTCATCTTGTCTTTTCATCAGTTTTGGAGGGACGTCCAGTTCTTTGCAATGTCACTGTTCCATATTTTCTCCACTTTTTGATGACTGTCTTCACTGTGTTCCATGGCATATCCAATAAATTTTTTTGTACCCTTCTGACTGATACCTTTCAACAATAAGATCCCTTTGATGCTTTGTAAGCTGTCTGCAAACCATGGCTTTTGCTGTAGCAGGCAACTGAGTAAATGTCAGGAAAATCCTGCTAGGACAGTTGAACTTTAGTCAGAGTCTCTTTAATTGATGGCAGGTGTGTACCCAAGAAGACTGAATGTTGTAATTAAATCAACAGTGCTTCAACAAAGTATTAGTTTAAGGGTGTGCATGCTTATGCAACAAACTTATTGTACTTTTTAAAATTTTTTATATTTTTCCCCTAACAGATTTGTTTGTGTTTCAATTGAATTGTACAGGTTATAGGTCACATTAAAGGTGGGAAAAGTTTTGAAATGATTTACTGTGATTTCATTTTTTTATATCACAAAAACCTGGCATTTTAACAGGGGCGTGTACACTTTTTATATCCACTGTACTTCTCAGACGTTCATGTCAAATCTAAAGGGTTGTGGCTGACCAAGTTTGCAGATGACTGCAAACTAGGTGCAATCCTTGAATCCCTAGATGATTTCAGTATATTCTAGGAAGGTCTCTCCCAGACAAGCAACTGCTGTGTTAGTCACCGTCTCAAACTGAATGCAGAAAAATGCATCGTCATTCCTTTTGGCACAAACAATATCTCTTCACACAATCAATAACAATACCCTAAGTGCCCATGAAGTGGTAAGGGACCTGTAATCACGGTGAATTTAACTTTGACCACCACGTGTCTACCATTGTAAGGAAAGCGTTCCATGCAGCTCACTTGATTAGTAAAGGCATCACCTTGAGAGCAAAAGAAGTTATAACCCCCTATACTCTGCACTTATCTGGCCCATAATTGAGTACAGTGCCCCATTTGGTATGTACCATAATAAGCACTTGCGACAATTAGAGGGACCTCAGAGGTTTCTAACAAAGATCAAGGGCCTCAAGCATGTGCCTTAGACAGACCAGCTAAAGTCCCTGTCACTATACTCCATATCGTATAGACTTCTTAGGGGAGACTTATGTCTGGCCTACATAACCCAAGACCCAAACCTAATGAACTTACTGCATATCTGTAAATCAAATGGGTTTAGTGCTACCAGTTCCAGGGACTTAAATATGGCCTGCAACTTAAATCTTTCCCTCCAGCATGTCCTATTTATCTCCCAGTGACTGACTGCCACATCTTTGGAACAGGCTACCAATTCCTGTGAAGCAGATCACCTCTATGACACTGCTTAAGAGGAACCTGGATGAGTGGATGGGGCACCACAAATTCTTACCAGAGATAGTGTCCACAACCCTCCTGGACATGGGCAGTCATCACTAAATTCAGTCTTGGGTATTGACTAGTAATTCTGTGGTATTTCATTGGGATGAAATGGCTAGGCTGAAAATGACCTCTGGGTAGGTAGCCTAGTAATCTCCTATGATCCTATTAATCGTTGGATTTGGGATGTTGGTAGCATATTTTTCAATTTTATTATGGCATTGTTCCAATTTTTGTATGGACAATGTGGAAACTTTTGTAAATATAGATTTGACATGCAGTAGATGTGGCTGTAACTTTTCAGGACTGAATCATGAGAATGTGTTTTATCAAATTTTGAGCTGATTGTGGTGATGCCTAATAGCTTAGTTTCAGAGATTATTTCTAGATGGGTATTTTGAGAGGAGAGGATAAAAAAGTTAAATGTTTTGTAAGAGTAGGATTCTGGAATGGAATTTGTTGTGATTTTATTGGGATTTAGGAGGTATTGAGAGTGTGAAATGTAAACCTGCAGTGTAGGGGAGAGAGAGAGAGAGAGAAAATAAAGATCGGAGAGGACTATAAAGAGACTTAAAGAGAGCAAGTGAAAAAGAGAGGCAGCCTCATTTGCCTTGTATGGCTAACAGTGACTCTTGAATTGTGAGGGTACAGTGTAGCTTTAGTTAGGTTTAGCTTTATCAAGATCAGTGGTTAAAATAGTAGTATCAGGGGAAGAGAATCTGTGTGAGAAGGTATGAAACTGTCATTTTTTAAGATAATGGTGAGAAAATGGAAATGAAAGGCTACATGAGACATTTTAATCGGGCTAGTGGGGAAGAGTACAGAGAAATTTTATTATAAGTGAGGAGAAATATGTAGGTATCTGGTTGGCCTTCCTACAATCAGCAGCCTGCACTGAAGTCAATAGCATGGAGAGGTTTAGGAGCTAGATTGTTTAGCCTTATTAATTACCCAAGGACACCATGAATAGTAACCAATGCATTTTTATTAGTCATTTAAGAGAAAGAAGAGGTAGAAGAAATTGAGAGAAACTCTAGAAAGGCAAGCTGGGAGGAGTAATTATGTCAGTGCAGCTGTATCTTCTACATAACGACCAAAAGTGAAACTCTTAGCTGGTAGGAATTTGTTGATGTACCATTATCTGCCATCCAAGGGAATTAGTTAAAACTGGCAGTAACGAATGCTGGTATGTATGAAACTTTGTTGCCTTACTGCCTAAGTAAAGCCAACAATCTAAAGCAAAGAGATGTAATTACTGGTGAATTATGAAGAATATAGAAGAGGGGCTGGAAGAAGAGGGAGATTACCGAGATGGTGCCGTGATATGTGTTAATGGATGTTCTTTATATAAACTACCGGGTATAAATGAAAAGTGCGAGGCAAAAGAGTTGTTCCCTTGGAAGAGTGATAGTATGATTATCAAGTAAGGGTGAGAGGGCTGAGTTAAGGAGGAGTGGAGAGCATGACTTTTTTTAGATTTGTGTGAATTATAGAGAGGAAAGAGAGCGAGTTAAGACGTGCAATATCGATAACTGAAGTCTGGGAATGGTGGTAATATTTGGGGTAAATGGATGTGGAGAAGGTATGGAATAGTACAAGAAAGAAGAGTGAGGAAACTGCTGCTATCTGGTATACTTTCATTTAGCTTTTGAGAGAACTAAGTAAAAGGATTTTGATTATTTAGTAAAGACTAGGATCTGTGGGAATGAGGGAAATGTTACCAGTGGAAGGTCACTTAATGCCACCTAAGGTGAACTATTGAAGTAGAAATACAGTGAAGGAGAATGTTTGTTTTTTGAAGGACTGTAGGTAGTGTGAGAAGAGTAATGCATACATGAGGGGAAAAAGGAAAATGGACAGGGTGAAAGTGAGAGAGGAAAGTGGAGTTGTGAAATCATTGGTTAATGGAAGAGTAAAGGAAAATGTGTGGCTAAGCTAGTGAGAAATGAGGCACAAAATGTTTGAAAGATGGAGAAAGTATGAGAATTAAGTATATGTAATGAGAGGTTATAGGAGATAAGAAAATAGCAGCACAAAAGAGCAGTAAACCATTACTGGAATAATCCATACAATTAGTAATAGCAGTAGGTGACTGAAGAATAGAGAGTGATGAGAAATGTGCTTTGAGATACTGGGATAAAAGGTAGAGTTTTTGTGAAATGGAAGTACTGTGCTGCTTAATGTGAAAGGTAATTTGGATGTGCTTTCACCCATGAAATTAAGGTATCATGTGTATGTATATTTGTTTTGGTGAACAGTGGTTGAATAGTAAGGCAGACCTTATTTTTAGTTGCATTTACCCTTTGTTGACCGGGTTAGCCCTTCTAGACTAGTAACCTGTCTTCAGGGAAGACCCGAGGTGGTATTTATACTATTAGGGGAAATTTGGCAAGGGCATCAGGGAATTTCCCCTACTCTTGATAGTTGGGGGTAAGATTTGTGTGTTACACATCCTGACTTCCTGTTTCCTAGGCAGACAGGTAGGCAGCCAGGAGGAACAGAGAGAAAATATGGCTGGTTCAGCTTTGGCCAAAACTGAAGTGAAAGTTGATGGAAATGTAGGTGAAATGGTAGAATCACTGCCAGGAGTTCTTTCTGATGCTGTGGGTGCAGAAAAAAACAGTGATATTGTAAGAAAAGGGGATTGTAGCTGTAACAGAGGTGGATTCAGAGGAAAACTTTCAGAGGAGATTGTTTGAAGGAGAGACAGTTACCTCTGAGAAATGCATAATTACAACCCTCCAGTTGGGAGGGTTGCGGGATGATTATTTGTAAGAAATGGTAAACCAAAGTGAACCAGAAAGTGGAGCAGCAATTTCATGGAGTGACATGGAGAAAATAGAAGAAGTAAAAGGAGAAGAAGAGACTGTGGTAGAAAGAGCAAAGAATGAAGAAATAAAAGAAACAAAAAAGAAGTTTAATGTATGTGTGAGCTGTACAAAAAGAAAGTTTGGACAGGTATACGGTTTGGGACTCTGTCATAGGACCTATATTGTCAAAGCAAAAGTGGTAAGAACACTCATTTTAATTAATAGAGAGACTTTCTATGACTTGATATTTGAGACTGGGCAGGCCATGGACATTTTTTTTGGTGCATGTGAACAAAAGGAAAATATTTATCCATGGTCAGAATATGTCGTGCAAGCTGTTTACAGACAAAAAAAAAAAGAATAATGATTCAGTTTAGAACTGAAGTTGAAGCAAAAGAACTGATAGAACTTTTGTTAACTATATGTAAAGAAATAACTGACAAAACAAAAATATATGATGAAAGAGGACTATGGACTGGAGGAATGGGAATGTGAAGTATTACTGAAAATGATAATTTTATGTATATACCTAGTATTATTGATGATCACGGCAATAGGGGTTTTGTGAAATAAAGGGGTCAACCAAAAACTTATTTTTGTGGAAAAAAGTGATCATTTAATTCATGAATGTGATAAAAAAAAAAGATGTTATTTACATGGTAAAATGGGGCAAAAAATGTGATTTAAAGTGCAAAAAATGGTTAGAATGTGAAATGAATGTGAATGAAAATGAAGTTATACAGGATAAAGAGAGAGAATGTGTTATACAAGAAAATGTACAAAAAGATGTAACTGATAAATAGGTTATACATGAAGTTAAAGAAAGTAACAGGGGAAAAGAAACTGAGGAGGCAAGTGAGGAAGAAGCTGATTGGTGCACAGTAAGAAATAAAAAGAATTCAATAAGGAAAACTGTTAAAACTCAAAAACAATGCTTAGAGAAAATAATAAAGGAGAGGGATAAATATTTTATACTAACTGTTTTAAAAACTGAAAATATTAGCTTTAAATGTGAACAGTATGAAAAATCTGTAAGAGGAGAATAGGTATATTACAATGGTGTGCTGCAGTAGATGCACATGTCATTGTTTTAGAAGATGTCACATTATTAACAGAGGAAGAAAGAACTGTTGTTTGTCTTTCAGCTTTTCCCGGTTAGGAGTCACCACAGCGGAACTCCGGTCCGCTAATGATTGGCAGTTGTTTTTTATGGTGTCGAGTTGCTAGCCCGACGCGCAACCTTCAACAAAGGCATGTCCTTCAACGCATGTCTTTTAAACGCCCACTCGACTGCGGGGAGGACATGCAGACTCTACGCAGAAGGCACTCCCAACCCAAGCCGAGAATCGAACGGGAGAACCTCTTTCTGTGAGGCAACAATGCCACCGCTGCACCACCATGGAAGTAAGAAAGAACACAAACTGAAAAACTTTGGAATGGCATGGTTGTTTGGAACATGGGGAAAGAAACCTGCTCGGGCAAATTATATATTATGTGAAGAAAGCATTAAAATATTAGATGTAACCATAGTGGAACTAGGATGAACTACAGTAATAGACATGAGATGGAAAAATGTGTATAGAATTATAGCTTTATATGCATATGTAACAAAAAAAAAAGTGAGAACTGATGTTTATTATTCTTGAATATGTTTGTGTAAATATGGACGTTATAATGGTGGGTGATTTTAATTGTTATTTAAGAGAAAAGAGCAATTGTGATGTTAAAATGACTAAAGAAATTATGAGAAGTAGAAAGTTGAGTGTAAGGGAGAATAACCACTGGACATATAAAGGAATGAAATTAGGACATTGATTTATTTTTTAATATCTGATAGTTTAAATGTTATAAAAAAGGAACCAAGTGTGCTGGATTTTCAGATCATGTGGCAATATGGGTTAAAGTACAGGAAAATGAAGAATATATAAGAATAGGAAAAGGAGTAAAGAGAATTAATGAAAATGAATTTGATTTAGAGGAAAAAGAACTTGTGGAATTATGGAAAATCATATGACTATGAGTGAGTTTTATGATAATTGGACTGGTGGCTTAATTTTAAAGAGAAATATAAAAATATTTTTAAAATGTATAAGGAAGAAAAGAAAACGAGAGTTATAAGATATTAAGTCAAGAAACATTTAGAGACTTATTAGAGAAGAAAAATCCCTTTTATGAAAAAGAAAGAAATTAAACTTGTTATATAAGCAAAAATATTGTTTACAAGGAAAGAAAGAAGAGGTAGCACCATATTTGAGTAAAATAATGAAAGGACAAATAAGAGAATTAAAAAAATAAGGAAGGTAAGCAGACAGCAAGAAGGAATATATGAAATAATTAAAGAATATGTATTGGAATTATTTGAGTAGAAAACATAGAGCAAATTTATAAAGGTGTAAAATTAAATAAGGAAGATAATGAGTATTTAGAACAAAAAATAACCATGAGTTGAATGAAATTCTAAAAGATATTATCATGAATTCTGCAACAGGACTGGACAGAATTGAATAGGGTATGTATAAAGAAATGAGAGTGGTAAAAAATTATTTTTATAGCCGTTCTGAATGAATGGTTAGAAACTGGAATTAAAGAGAGCGAGATATGTACAGGAGTTATAACATTTATATTTAAAAAAGGCAATAAAGAGGAGATAAAAAATTGGAGACCTATAACATTGAATAATACAGATTATACATTTTTTATGAGAATAATAAAAAGGTTACAGAAAAAAATGGATAGAATATATGACTAAAATGTATTTGGAAGAAAAGGAAGTCGAGTTGTTATGGGTAATAGAAATAATTGATGCTGTCATAAATAAAAACGTAGAAGCAAAGGTTATGATAGGGGATATAAGTACAGCATATGATAATATTAGATATAAATCATTATGGGTAATTTTGTAGATATGTAATGTAAACAAAAATATTATAAGTAATAAAATCTGTTTAGGAAAGGAACTAGGTGAAACTAAATGTAAAGGCTGGATTGGGGAAGAGATAAAAATTAGAATGTGGAATAAAGAAGGGGGGTGCCCAGCTAGTAGTGTAACTTTCTCATTAGTTATGAACATAATAGTGAAAAAAAAAAAAAATGTCAAGTAGTGGTGGATATAAAAAATAAAGTATGAATGGAAAAAGTAAATGAAAAATTAAGTATAAATTTAAAAAATGGTTTAAGTATAAATGAGGAGAAAATAAAGGATTTGGTTTTAAAGGTATGATATGAGGTGTTGAGTTCAATGTAAAATGTATAGATATATTAGGAATAACATTTGGAAGGAATTAATACAGACAACAATGGGTTAATGTACTCAAAGGAGTAAAGGATATGACTAAGTTTTGAAAACCGTATAGATTTTCATATAGAAAGAAAGCATACTTGTTGAACACCATGGTGATAGGAAAACTTGCTTATGTTGCTAACATCTATATGATTCATTAAGTATGAAAGGAATTGATGATTCTATTCTCTTTTATATGGGGCTCTAGACTGAATCCAGTCAAAAGAGGGATTTTGTATATGAACGAAGAGCAAGGAGGTTTGGGTTTAATAAGCCCAATAGTACATGCAACATCTTTGATTTTATATAAGGTATTAAAAGGATTTATGAAGAAAAAATAAAAACTTGATAGAAATTATGCTGTATTATAAATACAACGAATTGTGGGAAGGAATGGAATTTAAAAAATGAAGTAAAAGCATTGTGAATGAAGAAATGGAAGCATGCCAAAACAAAATTTTGTTATGGAAAATAAAGAATATATGTTAGAAGAAAAGAAAGGAATGGTACTTGCGTATTATAAAAGCATTTTATTGTGTTGCTCCATGGAAAGATTTAGAAATAGATAAGAACAAAGCTATAATGATGAGATATAATAACTATAGAAAGATTATAAAGAATGTAATGATTTTTTATGGAGATGTCTATTAGAAAATTGCCAGTTAAGGCAAATATGCCATACAAAAAAGCAAGATAGAATACGTAATAAATGTGGAGAGTTTGAGACTACTGAGCATGTGTTTTTGAAATGTGGAGGAGTTAATAATTTGTGGAAAGAAATATGTAAAGATAATAGGGTGAAACATTTGTTAAAATTTGAACAAATAAATATGGTCATAATAGAATTTGGTTATTATGGAGCATGTAAACTGGAAGAAGTGAAGAAAATGGACTAATATTTTATGCTTCATGGACTATATGGAACGAGAAACTAAATGAAATTGAATACAGTGGAAAATGGACTTGGGCAAAGATTTGGAAAAAAATGTTTTGGTTGTGGATAAAAGTTGGGGGGAATGCTTAAACTGGAGTTTATAATGTATTGAGATTTGTAAATAATGTAAATATGTAATAAATATATCAATAAAAGAACATACTCATCATTATTGCAAGTGGAATCCATTTTGCAGTAGCACTTCCTGTTTCCATTCCAGGTGCAGATGTGGCCTTGAAAATAAAGAGGCAGATTGAGAGTGAGAGAGAAGGAGAGAATGGATTTGAGAGAAGTGGAGGACAAAGCAGATATCAAGACTGGAGAATGTGTGCAGGTTTCTGCAAAGATGTTTCAGAGAATTCTGTTTAATGAAGATGAGTCAGCAAATGATGCAAGTATAATTACAACCCCTCTAGCTGGGAAGGTTTTGGGATGATTTCCTTAAAGAAATGGTGATGCAGAATGAGTCAGAAAATGAAGATGTTTCCTGGGGGACATTATGGAAAAAATGCAAAAGGAGGATGCAGAGACTTTCTTGAAGAATAGTGGTGAGATGGAAAAGAAAACGTATGCAGAGAAAGTAAAAAAATGCAAAAGGGGAGTATCAGAAAAAAAGGCAAAAGAAAATGAAAAACAGGAATACGTGGTAAGGATTCCAAGTAAAGACAAAGAAATGGACATGTATGAAGTATGGGACAGTTTTATAGCTTGTTTACAGAGACATTTTGTGACATAATATTTGAGACTTTTTTCCCAATGAAAAATTAACTTGCAGAATATGAAAAAAAGACTAACTTAGAATTTTTATGTGATAAAAGCATTTAACAGGAAAACAAAAAAAAAATAATGTACAGTTTTGAACATATGTGGAAAGACAGACTTTGAAAGGACATTTGAAAGTAGTACCAGACATGGCAAAAGTTTGACAAAAGCGGTTTACGGATTGGTGGTTGAGATTTTAATACTTTGTTAAAAATAGAGAAAAAAATGTGGAGGAGAATAGGGGTGCCATAAAATACTGAGGACAACCCAAAACATATTTTTTTGTGAAAAAGGACATTTTCTTTTGTCACAGATACTTGTCAGATAGTATATTTGTGGGAAAATGGGACATGATGCAAAAAAATGTGAATTGAAATGTTATAAATGTAACAAAATTGGACATTTTTTTTGGATTCCAAAAATGAAATCAAGAGTAAGGAAAAAGAAAGAAAATGAACAAAGAGAAGAAATTTTAGAAATAGAAGAAAAATAGATGAGAAAAAATAGAACATAGAAGGTTCTAAAATAAATGATGAAGACATAGACTGGGGGTAGTAAATGAGAGAATTCTATTAGTATTAGGGTAAAAGATAGAAAATGAAAATTTAAAGGGATAAGTACAAAAGAAAAAAGAAAAGTAGATGAAAAAGAATTTATCAACCCCGATCATTAGCTGTATATAATGGTTAAGATGTTGGATTCACCGACACAAGGTCCAGTGTTTGATTCTCACCTTTGGGAGGGAAACTGGCTAGGCTTACCTATTAAGAAAGCTAACTTAGTAACTGGCTATGAAACAATGAATTTAAGAAAAAGGGAAAACATTGGAGTGCCTTCTGTAAATGTGAATAGTATTAAGAATACAGTAAGAAGAATAGGGATTTTAGAGTGGTGTAATATATGTGATGTAGATGCAATTGATGTAATTGTATTAGAAAACACAATTATTTTTTTACAAATGAAATTTTACAAATGGAGAAACTATGGGGAGGAAAGATGATCTGGAATTTGGGAAATGAGAGATGTTCTGGAATGACCATAGTCTGTAGAAGTAAAGGTAATAAATGTAATTTTAGCAAAAATGGGAAGATTTTCCTTTGTAGATTTGAAAGAGAAAACAACGTATATAGAGTTATAACATATGTTTATAGTAATTGCAAAGAAAGGGAAAGCTTATTTCATCAGATATTAGACTGTAGTGATAAATATGAATATTATAACAGGAAACGTTAATTGTGATTTTAAGAGGCAAGTGTACACGGAAAGGGAATGATGTAAGAAAAATGTTAGAAATGAAAAATGTTAGAAATTAAAAGATGTGATAAGTTAAAACTCTGGGGAAAAAACTCATGGACTTACAAAAGAGGTGTGTGTAGAACTGAAATAGATTTATTTTATAGTATCAGAAGGTTTAGTTATAGGAGGAGATGTAGTTGAAACAGGATTTTTCTGATCATCTTGCAATATGGCTAGAGATGAAGGAAAACAAGGAATATATAAAAATAGGCAAAGGAGTAAAAACTATAAATGATAAACAATGAAATGAAGAAGGAAAGAGATGAGTAATACAGTTAATGGAAAGATCATATTACTATGAGAACATTTTATAAAAATTGGACTGAATGGTGGGTAATACTTAAAGAAAATGTCTAAGTTTAAGGGATTGACAAAAGATGTTTTAAAGATTTTGAATAAATGGTTAAATTAAGGTTTTATGTATAAATAATTATGTAGTGAAATATATAAAGTCATATGGAAGAAAGAAGATAGAAGACAATAAAAATGGGACCATTAATTTTAAATAGTAATGATTATAAGACCTTTGTGAAAATAATACAAAAGAAATTTGAAACTAATATGGAAGATCTTTTGGAAGATAGTGTATGTAGCGTAAAGGGGAATACTGAACCCTAAGCTGTCCTGTAAGTCTTCATCAATCGGTCATCATAAAAGAGCCACAATGCACTAAGACACCATCTTGAAGTTAGGTGACGTAATATGAGCACTTACTAAAATATTTGAGACCCATGTACATTGATCATAATAAGTCTTTAGTCCCTTTTTAACAGAGTGGAGCAAGTTGTAATCCCTTGTGAAGAAAGGGAACCAAACAGAAATTGAGTCTCTGTAATGCATCTCCTTTTAAATAATTTTAATAACTGGATGATAAAGAATAAATACCTATTTTAAGGATTTCATATTACTTGTGGGAAGATGTTGCCTCCTTATTTCTTTATATTTTTACAGTTGTATGTCACATCAGAGTCATGTTGTTCTTGTACTAAATTATTTATGTTAAACAGGTATGTTTTATGTAGGTAATCGGAATAAATGAAGCTAACCTTACTGTTTGTACTGCTGTCACTTCTTTCCATGGTCAGTCTTACTTGAAGCTGATCTTCTGTTGCGAATACCATAAAGGGTCCCAGTTTTTTCACGCTAACAAAATGATCAACTCTGCTAACTTCAAATTAATTTTAAAAGTATAGTTAAAAAGTCATCATAATTACTTAGCATGCTCATTTCTCCTTTATACTCAGTCCTTTTGTATGCTGCTCTAGTAATTCGTTTTTTAACAAATTAATTTATCAGGATGTACCTTTGATTTAAGACTATTATGTTAATAAATCTGTTGTAATGGCTAGACAGAAATCAATCTCTCCATAACAATGCAAGATTAAGTAAGGTACATGCAAGCCTTCTTGAGACTATATCTGTAAATAAAGCAGATTTGCACATTTTAAAATGCTCTGTGAGTTAAATTAAGTTGGGGACTGTTGGAGGGTGATGTCAGGAGTACTTGCACAATGTATATCTAGTCTGATGACATTTGAGAAAAGAACACCCCTCAAAAGGATAAAGCCCTTTGTGGCTCAGGTGACCAGGGATCAGTTAGCAGCTTGGATTTATGAGGTGCTGGCAGGGGAAAAATTGTGCATGCCCATCAGGGGGAGGGGCTGGTGCTTAGGGCAGTGTTAATGATTCAGGTTCATGGTGGAGACTCTGGAAACAACCTTGCTATGCTTCCTGAGGGTGGGTGGAGGCATCTTGCTGATGAGACATCCTTGCAGAAATTAGGGGGCAGTCCAGCATTGACCTTCATTGCACATCAGTCCTTTCTTCTAAGTGTTATTGGGTGGGCACAGGGCTTGAGGAAATAGGTCAAAATCCTCCCAAGTCAGTAATGTGACACTGCCCCAGGATGCTTTGATCGTCCTAATCAGAGTAAGTGTAGGAGAGACAGGAAGCATACATAGACTAATCATTTGGAGTTGCACCAAGGCCCTGCTGATAGTCAGCTGTATGTGAAGAAAATAGAATTTTTTTAAGTGTAGAACACCCCTATATATGTGTGTTCATGCAACATGGAATGAGGTAGCTGCATTTGCTGCATGCATGTGTGCCATTGTCAACACAGCAAGTGAGAGATATGGAAAGAAAATGCAGGCTGCTTTGCTCATGCAGTAAACTGCAAGTATATTTCAATACACTTTTAAGGAGTAAGGTTGGGAAATTGGACAAAAACTTTAGCTATACAGGACACTGGGACAGAGAAACTTGTGACACTTGAGATATAAGCTCAAGGGAAAACTCCTTTTAGCTTTACATAACTAGAATGGAGTTCCATTGTGCTAAATGAGTGAGTGTGCCCAGTTTGCTTGAAAAGTGGTCCTTAGAACATTTTACATTAAATCAAATAAAGTGTTACATGCATATAAGAATTAAACTGGACCAGATAACATGTTGAGGTGAAGTGCTCAGCAACTGAGTTATTTTCACAGTGTTGTTACTGAGTAGTATTTCCTTCTTTGAAGTTGTTTAGTACACAAATGTGTGGAGAAAGTAAATATCCAGCTTTACTTCATAACATATCGCCTACTCCAAGGTGATCTCTGCCTAACATATAAAGCTATGTCAAACCCAGAGCTGTTGGACATGCTATACCTAAAGAAATCCCAGTCCCTCCGAGCTACATGCTCTAGGGACGTAAACCTTGTCACCACAATAAACAGGACACGCTGGAGGGATAGATTCCTGTCCCAGAGACTTCCTATACTCTGGAACAAGCTACCCATCTATGTCAAGCAAAGTTCTTCATTAGCACTCTTCAAGAAAAATCTTGATGAGTGGATGGGAAATGCACCCTGAGGATCACTTCTGTGTCTCTGCTGGACAGTGGCACAGGAAAATAACTTTCTTGGGTGACGTAAGCTATGGAACCTTGCTGGCTAGGCTGACATAGGCCCTTCAGCTGATAGCCTAGTACCTACCTATGAGTAGACCAAAATACCTGTCAATTTTTTACTCAAGAATTCTGGACACAGCCAGAAATATATTTTCTTTTTATGTTAACCAGGTAAACCCACCAGGCAAAGTGCCCCTTGCCCCTTTTCGGGTGAATCAGGAGCACAGTCTGTGATTTATTCAGTCACATAGGCAAATTTGTACTTTTGACCACATGAAGCATCTTGTTAATAGCTCTTGCCCTTTTAAGTGCCAGACAAGCCAGTCAGTTAGAATGTTAAAACAATGGCTGTTGCATCAACATAGATTTTGTCAACAAGCACTATGGAACTCTAATGTATAATATTACTGACGGACTGTAATCCTCCATGATATACCATGAAAAAGAAAATGTTTAGATTATTTGTTGACTGGGTAAGCATTATGGGCAAAGTGTCCCTTTTCATGAGTGACTTGGGAACACTGTTGGGTAAAGTGACTTGCTTAGATGTAAGCAGTAGGCAAATGAAGGTGAAATGAATCAAACCCTGTACTCTGGGCACAGGAAGCAGATAATTAACAGCTGAGAGCTTTAGTAATCTGAACTAAATGCTAAACTAATGTGGAACAGGGCATATAATACAAGATAGAATCAGAGATGTTCTGCAGAATTGGAGACTGGTAATAGGCAAAGTTCTCTACTTCACTTTAAAAAGTTAATGGAACAACAGGTTTTGCATGCACATGCATGTTTTTAGCATAAGAACAATTAAACTCTGACATCGGTGACTGAATGTAATCCTCTGTGATTTACTCAGGAATATGCAGTTAATGAATGTCTAGTAACTGGCGCATAAGATTAAAACTCTAAACCCACAATGAGCTGCTGGTGTTAGTCAAGGTACAGAGTTTGTCTTTTTTTCCCCTTCCATTAGCCTACTGTGTGATTTTGAGCAAGTCATTTAACCAGGTAGTACTCTTTGGATGTTATTCATAGAACTTTGACTGTGATCCTCAATAATTTACCTGAAAATATTTTCATTTCCATGTGGTGACTCTGGCTGGGTATTTTGGTCCCATTGACTAACACACACAGGTATACAGACACACAGACACATCCTCTCATGGTAATTCTGGATGTCCATTCCATATGCAAGATCATGATGTGCAAAGATGCAGAAACCACAGAAGCCAAAAAGAAAGGGCCATTCTCTGTAGCAAATGTGAGTAACCAGTATGATAACAGCTTCCACTACTCTGTTTTTGGCTGCATTTCAACTCCAAGAAGGGGAAGGAATCTGGAGCAAAACAGATCAGCTGAACATAGTCAACAGGTAACCCAAAACAGGTTAAAAAAATACATGAACTTCATCAGGTAAACATTGCTGGAAGTACACACACATTTTATAGCTTTTGTGTTAAATCACATGACTGTCAAGCCCCCAGGAAATGAAACCTTATCTTAAAGGAGCCACTACAAAGAAATTCACAGTGTGTAGCACTTAGTCAATTCTATTGACATAATTTGCAAACAAGGAATAAAAAATATATATACAATATATAAGAATAGAACAAAATGCATTCCCCATAAAATTAGAAAAATGAGGACAAAAGTATGCAAAATATAAACCCTGTATTTAGGGCTCATCTTTACAATGTTTTTAACTTAAGCAAACATGCCATTGAAACATGTTTGAGTCCAGGCCAATTATTGTCATTCAGAAGCAACTGCCAATATAATTCACGTTTTTCCAGTAATAAGGTCCATGGACTTTCATTACTGTTTGAAGGCATTTGCTCAAAAATACAAAATTTGAACCTGTGGTGTGGGTAAAATGTTATGCTAGAGGGCATTGGTCTCTCTTCTCATTCTGATTTCATATAAAGGTTGATATATTCTGTCCCTCAGTCTCCTTTCCATTTTTCCTATGTAAAAACAGGAGCAGAACATACATAGTGCACAATATACCATTTTTTTGTACAACAATTGAATCGGATACTTTTAGCGCCCACCTGGTTGTTCAAAGCAATTTCCTGGCACACAAGAATATTGGGGCAATAGGGACAACAACCACACTTTTTCATCCCCATAAATTCAAAAATGTTGCTTATGTTAGTGTTTGGACCAAATATGTTCTAACATTGTTTTCAAATTCCTGCCCCTTTTGAACACCAGTCATGGACCTGGCCCCACATAATAACAAATGGTATATTATTGCAGGAGAAGACACCAGTTCTTTTCCAGAATTGATTTCATGGAGAGTTTCAGTAGAATAGGTTGTAATAAAAGAATTCCTGAAGGTCTCTCTTTGTGTTCATGGTCTTAGCCATAGGTGGCATTGAGGTAGCATCCCCACCATCTAGGACTTCCTCACTTCCATTGTTGGTCACACAAAGGCCTCCCCAAAATTGGCACAAAATGATGAGACTCACGTTTATTAATCACCTGTATCATCAAGTTATCTACAAATTTTGTAGTATAGCCATGTTTTAAAAACAGGATTTCAACAATAAGCACTCATCCCAAAAGGCAGTATCTGGCTGCCCTCACAAACTGGTCTTTGACCACTGACTTTTTTGTGTTATATGGTGCAAACTGCCCAAATGGAGAAAACTGTTTGAATATGTGGGTTTCTTATAAATTTTGTAGGTGAATTTTCTGTTTATGTTGTCCTTGGCCAACCATCTATTCAGTTAAGCTATGTTCCCATCATTACTCTCATGGGTGAATGCAAGAAACTCTGTTGTTTGATTAATGTATGACAAACAATGGGGGATGTCATGAGCTTCACCATCCCACAGGATGAAAATATCATCCAGAAAGCATGTGTAGAATCTGCATGATGCAAAAAAAAAAAGAGGAGTTAAAAAAACAAAAACAAAAAAAAAAAAAACTTTTTCTCCCATGGTATTATGATAATGTTGGCAAAAAGACCCCCACATGCTGAACCCATTGTTACCTCTGCTTGTTGTAAGAACAAGTCATCTCCAAATGTATTTTTCAGTATAAACTCTAATAAATTCACATAAACATTAATTTGGTCTTGTTGAATATTTTCCTCCATCAAAAATTCAGAAAAAGCATTCCAGTCCTAAGTTGTGGGAATGACTACCTGTTATGCTGAAGAGTGGTGGGGTAGACCTATGCGTAAGGGTGAAGAGGAGTAACTTAGTTTTGTTGGGATTTTAGGATTAGACATTGGTTTAGTAGCCATTTTTCACCCAAGTTAAAGGTGTTTTGGGTTATTGTGGTAAGATTTGTTGGGTTGGTGACAGAACAAATCAAGGTGGAGTTGTCTGCATATTGAATGCAGACAGCCTCCGGTATGATTGTGCTAAGATCATTTATAAAGCTGGAGAAGAGAAGGGGACCTAGTATTGAGCCCTGAGGTACTCCTAGCCTGTTGGGGAGGCATGAGGATAGTTTACCTGCCGCAGGATAGCCTACTGCCTCCCTTGTAGGTAGGAATCAAACCATTGGAGTGCCTGATTGTCTGTCTAATATGAAGGCCTTCAAGGTGTTCATTAGCATTTTATGATTGATAATGTCAAAAGCCTCAGAGAGGTCTAGGAAGAGTGCAGAGGTAAGTTTGTTGTTGTTACGGTTGTGGTTTATAATGCTCATAAAAGAGAGGAGGGCTGATGTAGTGCTGTGATTTGGCCTAAAGCCATGTTGAGAGTTTAACAGACGTTTGTTCTGTGTGAGGTATTTCATTTGTTGAATATGAATACACTTCTCCATAATTTTAGCTGGTGGTGACAAAATAGCTATTGGCCTGTAGCTAGACAGTTCGGTGGAACTGTGCCCCCCTTATGAAGAGGTGAAGAGATCTCATGTGCCAGTAGCTATGCCAATATAGTTATGGCACATTGGGAAGAGAATATAGCCCTAAAACATTCTGAATATAGTAAACATGTCTGCTTTTATTGCAGATTTGTGAACAATGTATTTTTTCTATGGACAGGATCCATTACTACTCTTGGTGAATATATTGATTTTCTACAAACAAGTACTAGTTTTTTTAACTTTTACTTATAAGTATTCCAATAATGTAATGGAATTCCTAGATGTTAAAGTTTATAAAGACATGAATGGAAATTTTAATACAGAGCTACATGTTAAACAGTGTAAAAGAAATAAACTCTTACGTAGACAAAGTATGCACCCCCCTCATGTGTAAAAGAATATAATTAAGGGGCAATTAATGTGTATTTCTCGATTAAATGACAGTGAGGACAGGTTTAAGAATGATATGGTGAATTTTCAAAAGGATTTATTAAAACGTAATTATCGACATATAGAGGTCAGTATGGTTACTGAACAGGTTAAAACTTTAAGATGTACTGCAGCAAAACCATATTTTTCGTCAAGGTTGAATCAGACAGTTTCAGACATTAATAAAAGTGCTGATTTGGCTCTACCTTTAAATATACATTATTTTACAGATATTAATGTTATTAGAAGGATAATTGAACAGAACTGGTTTATTCTTTGTTCTGATGAGAAAGTAAAAAATGTAGTGGGTGAAATACCTAGGTTTCAGTTTAAGAACAGAATTTAAAAGGTCTTTCATGTTTTAATAATAGTAATGCTGATTCTGAGCATCAGAATGGAACTATACCTTGTGGTAGCTGTAATTTTGTAATGTCCTTATGAATATTTCTAATTTCTGTCATCCAGTTACAATGGAGTGTTTTATTTTTAATGTTAATGCTACTTGTAGCAGTTCCTATGTGGTTTATCTTGTCCTTTGTTATTCATGTCCTTCATTCTGTGTTGGAAAAACTATTTGCCCACTCAAGGATCGTATAAGAGAACATTTGAATGCTGTTAAGAAAAGGGATAGGGATAAAAGTGCTTTAGCGAAACATATTATTGATAGTGGGTCTGATCATTCCTTTAGTTTTTCAGTGATCCATACCCTTGTTAAGGGTCCACGGTTAGGTGATCTTAATAATCTACTGAAACAATGTGAAACTAAATGGATTATAAGACTTCATGCTGATAAGCCCCCTGGGCTTAATGCCAGTATACATTTGAAACCTTATTTACAAGCACGACCAATTAAGTAAAAATGTGTACATATATATATATATATATATATATATATATATATATATATATCTTTTTTTTATGTTTCATGTTTTATGATTGCTTTTATAGATATACAAATATGTACATTTTTATTTTTATATGTAGTGTTTTTTGGAATGATTTAATTAGCTAGTGAGTATTAAATTGGCTAATTAGATGTAATAGGTTCGTAGGTAGGTACTAGGCTATCAGCCCAAGGGCCTAAGTAAGCCTAGCCAGCAAGGTTCCATAGCTTACGCCACCCAAGAAAGTTATTTTCCTGTGCCACTGTCCAGCAGAGACACAGAAGTGATCCCCGGGGTGTATTTCCTATTTCCCATCCACTCATCAAGATTTTTCTTGAAGAGTGCTAATGAAGAACTTTGCTTGACATAGATGGGTAGCTTGTTGCAGAGTATAGGAAGTCTCTGGGACAGGAATCTATCCCTCCAGCGTGTCCTGTTTATTGTGGTGACAAGGTTTAGGTCCCTAGAGCGTGTAGCTCAGAGGGATTGGGATTTCTTTAGGTGTAGCATGTCCAACAGCTCTGGGTTTGACATAGCTTTATATGTTAGGCAGAGATCACCTCGGAATAGGCGATATGCTATGGAGTAAAGCTGGAGTTTTTTGATGAGTGATGCACTAGTATTTAATGATTTCTGGTGTGGATTTTAGTGGTCTGATAAAGCACCTTTGAATAGGTGCGAAAGTGCTTACCAAATAAAAGCTTCTATATGGTTTATCTGCTGTGTTTTGTCCTATTTACTCTGCTTTTATTAGTTTATTCTTTGGATATATTGTGTGGTTTGGGACATCTATCCAGTGTGCTGTACCATTTTATTTATTTTATTAATTTGGTCTTGTTGAATATTTTCCTCCATCAAAAATTCAGAAAACCATTCCAGTCCTAAGTTGTGGGGAATGACTGAATACAACTCCTTGACATCCACAGTGATAAAGGTGCATGTGTCTTTAAATTGAAGGTCGTTCATTTTTTGCAAAAATTCCCACAAATCACCGCAAACGTGGCTCCTGGGTAACCAGACCTTTTAATTTAGTGTCCACAAATTTGGCCAAGGGGTGGGTGATAGAACCACAGCCATCAACAGTTGGTCGCATTGGTGGTTGTTCTTTATTTTTATGTATCTTAGACAATGTGAGGGATCTTAGGATGTATCACATTTAGATAGTTATAATCATTAGTCGAAATTTGTTGGTCAGTGAGCAAGTCATTTAGATTTCCCTTTATTCTATTGTATGCAACATTGCACTCATTCACATATACCTCCTTATACGTATCAGATGCAAAAATGGACCTCAGTTTCATATTATAGTCACACTAATTCATCATGACCAGCCCACCATTACCTTGTGCTGAATCCGACTGTGGCTCTGCATTTTATTGGCAAAGATCTCTTTAATTAAACCGACAATGTTATATGAAACACTGTTGTAACATAACTCTTGCCTGTTTTTTTTCTAGAGTTTGTTTCTTTAGTTTCCAGTATGTACCAAACAATTTGCAGCCTTGACTGTTATCCCACCAGGCATGTCATGTCTTCTCTGGAGGTGATCATTTTTAGGTGTTGTCATAAGGAGACCTTAGTTTCCACATTTCTGAAGTGGCCTTCTGTGTACCCTGATGGCCTTGAGAGTTACTGCCCTAACAGCAGACTTCCTTATATTTTATAGGTCCTTGAAAATGTTGCTTTATTTGCAGTTTGATTTCTAGTTTAGGGAGAACAAGCTGTGATTCCCAATGGTCTGTTTTTTCCAGACCCACCACAATATTTCAACTGGAGACCCTAATAATAGTATTGATTTGCCTATGGCACAAAATCAGCAAATATATGTACAATTCAGGTCCTCTTCCATATCATGGCAGTCATTCTTGGGGTTGATCACATGATCCTACTGGATTATCTTGCAGTAATCCATTATTTTTCTAAGTGTCCTGAAGTGTTTTGACTCTGACTTGTGCGGTCATTCACAGACAGTTGTCTGTGCTATTATTGCCGGCTTCCTATTAAAAAGCTGAGACTCTTGCAAGATTAAGCACTGAATAGCTGAAAAAAAAGACTGTAAATTCAGGAACAATAAATAACAAACATTACTATTCTCTTTTAATGTTCTTTTTTACAGGTGGGGGCAAGTCCTCCTGTACCCCTCCCCATGTGTGAGGGTTAAGCTCCCCAAGCTGTCGCTTACTGACTCCAAGACTGACATACCACAGAGAACTGGAAATATTACAAGGAGCAACAATGTTGGACTTGTGTATGCAATTCCACGTTTTGGCTATTCAGTCTTAATATTCTGGGATTGACAGTAAGTCTTAGCATTTCAAATGGTTGCCATTAGATTTTCTTTATATTGATCACTGCTGCAGCAGCCTAAGCTGCATCTGTTATACTTTGCATACAATATAACAGCTGTCCAGCTCCAAACATTCAGGGCATCTTCCATAGTGTTCCGGTTCCAAATGCTTTCACTTCAAAATCTCGTTTGAATTTTTTGACAACCTTAGAGTCTAAAGATGCTTGCCACATTCTTATCCATCCAGACCAGACGTTTATTCATATGATCCAGAAATATAAATCCTTATCAGTTCTCTGGCCTCAACTTTGGGCTGTCCACTGCTTCGAGTGTTCCCAAAGTGTCCAGCTGCAGTTATAGCGCATTGCAAAATACATCTGGCCTCAACTTTGGGCTATCCACTGCTTCAAGAGTGTTCCCAAAGTGTCCAGCTGCAGTTATAGCGCGTTGCAAAATACAGGGTATCCACATTTACCATGTTTAGAGTACTTTGTAGAGTCTCTTTCAAAGTGTCATGAATCTCTAACTTAGGTGAAGAAATATCTTACTTAGGCTAGAATTCCAAGCGAATGCTCAAGTTTTTTTTTTCTTTTCTTGAGTCTATCATGCAAGATTATGTTTCTGGGGTGAATGCAGGACACATCAGTACAAAGAGCATTTCTTCCTCTGGAAAAAATAAATCTATCCAGGAGTTTTCCACTTTTTCCACAGTTTCGGTCACTGCAAGGGAGTACCTCAGGATTTTGGGTTTCGTGGCATTGATGATTCTCATGATTCCTCCTGGCAAAAAATATTTTTAGATTCCAGTTATGGGATTTATGATGATAAATCACTTGGTAAAACCATCAAATATCCCTGAATTCAGGTCTCCTCTTCTGTCCTGCTGAAAATCAGTCAGTCAGCACAAATGCCTGGGACTTTGCTTGGGAAGCAGTGTCAATGGAGACAAAGACACACAAGCACATAAATGTAAAAGAGATACTTGCCCTTATTAAGGTCCTCATTTCTCCAAGTAATTTTTGGCCCCCAAGACCACTTTAAGTTGTTCCAGATAATACCACAGTGATATGGTCATAAACAAGCAATGGGGGAACCAGGTCTTACCCCCCCCCCCCCCCCCCATGCAGTCTGCAGTCTCATTCTACAGGCTTCTTATATTCTGTTGGAGGAAAATTGTCTGGCAAAGAAGCTTAACAGAATAAAGGCAGACCCTCGTGAATGGAAACATGAGTGGGGGGTTTCCAAGAATTGATCCATCTGTGGGAAGTTCCCTAAGTAGACTCTTTTGCCTCCACTCTGAACAATCATCTGGCAAGATTCTGCTCCAGAACTCCATGCAAGAAGCCCTGGAAGACAATGTCTTTTCTTTTTCTTGGGTAAGAATGTTCGTATATGTTTTTTTCCACTGATATCCAGGATATTTCATAAGATTCATAAGTAATTCCCCTAGATCATTGTACTGACTCCATTCTGGTGAAGGCAGAACCACTGCTGCCTGCTTTTGAAATTTGTCAGTGGCAATTACCAAGCTTTCTCACAGACTGGTTCTATACATACAAGAACAGGGGTATTTGATACATCCTGACCTCAAACAACTTCAACCTGACTGCCTGGATGATAAGGGTCTTAATACCTTTTGGGGGCACCAGTTTACTCAGGACATGGAACAGGGTCGTAATGGAGAGAAGAAAGCTTGCTACTAGAAAATCATATATTAGCAAATGGAAAAGGTTTTCTAATCTGCCAATAACGTAACCAGCACTCATATACGGCATGTGTTTCTTTGGATTTACAATATTTGTGTAAGTTACTTTCATATGGCCTGTTTTGCTTCTCTGTCAAGGTTCATTTATTGAACATTTCACCATGTCTACTCATGGATCCTCCTCTTTGAAGGCATTCTTATGTCAAAACATTTTTGAAAGGGATATTGCAAAAGAGACCTCCAAGAAAACTGATGGCTCCTCCATGGAATCTCAGTTTTATGTTACAGATGTTAACATTTGCTCCATTTGAACAAGTTTGTCTGGCTGACTTGAGGTTCTTAACATGGAAAACAGTTTTTTCAGCCTCTGCAACAACAGTATCTGAGTTGCAAGCTCTTATGATGGGTCACCCATCTCATTTTCCATACAGACAAGGTTTCCTTGAGACATAATCCTTCTTTTATGCCTAAAATGGTATCTGGGTTTACTTTAAGCTGCACTATAAAGCTTCTTGTGTTCTTCACTGAACCACAAAATAAGAGAGAAGATACTTCATACCTTAGATGTCCACAGATAACTCTGGTACTTTCCTATGAGAACTAAATATTTCAGAGCTTCGATCAGTTCTTCATTTCTTGTGAAGATGAGATGAAGAGGCAACCTGTGTCAAAGCAGAATACTTCCAAATGGTTGTCCTGGACTGCTACCTTTTGTTATTCCCACCATAACAAAACCATTCCAGGCAGGGTCAAGGCACATTCTACCAGGGCCTTGGCTTCATCTGTGGCTTTTTCGAAAAGGGTTGTACCCTGGCAGTATTCTAGAAGCAGCAACCTGGTCCTCTATACTTACTTTTGCAAAGCACTACAAGCTAGATTCCTTCACCAGGTCTAGGTCAGGCTTTATCACCATTCTCCAGGGGATCCTAGACCCTTCTCCTCCATCTCTCAGTTGTTTTAAGCTATGGTAATCTACTCTTATAGCTTATGCTACTGTGCCAGTGATCAAATGAAGAATGTAGTACAGTAGTGTAAGTAAACTTACTACAACAGTAGATGTTCAAATGATCACTGCTGGAGTAGCCACTCCCTCCTCCATATCCCTTGTTTTTTTGGTGTGTTTTTTATGCCAGAGTGTGGACATTTATTTTTTGTTGTTCCTAGCAATGTTCTGTCAGGGCTCAGCCTCCCTTTCTCAGTTGACATGAACGCGGTGAAGGGCTTGGCACCCACACCTGTTTTTTAGTCATCTCATCTCAAGCTAATTGTTTGGACACATGGAGGGTGTCCTGAAGCTTCGTAAGCTGGACAGCTGTTATATCCTATGCAGAATATAACCCGTATTTCTTAGGCTACTGCAGCCATGATCATTTGAACATCTACTGTTATGATAAGTTTACTTACACAACTCTACTTTATTCTTCCTCTTCCTCTTTTGGTTGTGTACCACAGACTTCTATCCTGGACCCTGACCTCTTCATTGAGTATCTGCTTCCCTGTCATCGACAGACAGATGCTTTGTAATCCGTTCCAAGTTCACTGCAACAAAGACTGCAGGTATGACTGTTTGTGCTACCTCAAGAAGTCAAACACTTAAGTAATTCAACACCTTTGTAATCTATGGCACTAATTTGTGCCTACACTACGTAATCAGAGGGTTCTCTTTGGTGAACAACTCTAATGGTCAGCTTTTGGAAAGTTTAGATGCTTCCATATAAGGAATATTTCCCTGTTTAAGTACCTGTTACCACCCAAGGACCTGGTCATGTTATACTCTCTCTGGTTTCATCATTCCTAAGCTACTGGAAATATCGGTTGCTAGAACTCCCAGCCCCTGAAATTGATTACTTGCAGACTGTGCAAAACTCTCCTGCCTGAGTACTCATAGTTATGAATAATTCCATCAGTTCTTCAGAGGCTCCACTGGCTGCCTGCCTCACCGCATTTCATCTGCAGCATCCCAGCTTGTCTCATTTACATCAACATTATTTTATATAGGTCCCCATTGTCTCAGACTTTTACTTGTGCCTACCACTCTACAAGACTAAATTTGCTGTTGGCTGCTGAGATCTAGCTTGAAGCTTCTGACTGCATTTCTTTTGCAATCATATCCCTCACCTTTACAACTTAAAAAAAAATTCTGGGGACTTTAGAAGATCCCAGTCAACTTTTAAGGCTTGCCATGGTTACCCACTTTTTTAATTTTTTTTCCTTTGCCTTTGACCCCAGACTCCTCAACTTCCCTGACATTACCAGTTTCTTTACCCATTTTGTTTCCTGCATCTGTACATTACCAGCTTCGGTAGCACAGTTCTTTTTCATTTGAGCCAACTTTCCATTTTTTAGAGACTTTGTAATATCTATGTGAAATAGCCATTAAAAAGAAGTTTTGGTGACTCGGCATCTTACTCAGACCCCACTGGTTATAGTGATAGTATGTCAACATTTTTGTGCCCCTTTATGCATGACCTCCAGCCACCAAAGAGTTTCTTGTTCATTTACTGGTTGCAGTAGTTTAGTCTGTTGAGTAGATTCTTGCTGAGATCTGCTGATGTTGAAAAACTTTGTTTTTCTGTATTTGGGTGCTAAAACATCCACTTAATTTTGTAGGGTTTGCTCTGTGTAGTGGCACCTGCACCCATGGGAACTCCACTACTACAGAACCACTGGAAATCGTGTCTAAACAACATGGTGAAGTGAACTGTACAGGTATGGAGTGCTTTTCCTTTGGGCTGTTGTTAAATTTGGTTATCTTTTGACAAATGGGTAAGAAGAAGGATCTTATCTTTCTTGTCCTTCGTTTTTTTTCATGTATTTGCTCTATCAAATGTTGCATAGGAATTTTGTAATATAAGCTCTGATTTGATTTAAGTCAGCATTTTGCATAGTCGTTTTCAATTTTTGCATAATTTTATGATGTATGCCTGTAACGGTACACTGCTTGCAATTTTATTTAACTGGTCTTTACATTTATCAGGTACAGGTGTTAATGTATGTGAAGAATTAAAAGAGGATTGCTGACTCATTTTTTATTCTTTCAAGCAGTGATAGAACTGTCTGCGGAGAATTTGTATGTTTTCCCTTGTTTGTGTGTGTTTTTCTTGTTCTCTATGTACTCCACATTCTTTTTGCTATCCCCCTGAAAGAGTTTTGACTATTCACTCTGAGCAGACTATCCAAGTACATTTTATTTACCCTCTGTTGTGAGCTTGTTTCATGGCTGAAAAATATCCAAAGACCAGTTCACTTACCTGGTTAAGAAATTTTTAAAAGGTAGTTTTAAGGCTTTGTATGGAAATGTCTGTATGCGATTGTTAATATGTTTGCAATCTTGCCTTTTACAGAGCAACAGATACGCTTGTAATTGCAAGCAAAATATGATGAAATAAAAAATGAGAAGTATTTCAAATTTCTGTAATGCACTGAGCTACTGAGAAATTATGGGGGTATATTTTTCAGGAGCTCACCACTCAGGAAATGGCCTCAACCATAACTCTCCCAACTACCACTAGGGAACACGTCCTCAATGCACTCTAAATGACCAATATCCCAGGATACCTCCTTAATAACGTGACACAACTTATCACGAGACTACAATTACTTAACCACAGCCTTCAGACAGGCTTCAGCTGCAACTGTCATTCCTTGCACAATGGTAAATACAGACTAGTCTCGTATGCAAAGCCATGGAAATGACAAACCATGACACAGGAAACCTTCAGATACTGGATCCAGCCTAGTTTGGTTTTCTCAAGGGCAGGTCATGCCTGCTTAGCCTGTTGGACTTCTTCTTCAAGAAGGTCACCACAGCAATGGATGAAAGCAGAACTGTGCATGCTGCCTTCCTTGACCTAGTCAAAGCATTTGACACAGTACTTGATATGGGCATTATAAACAAACTCGCAAAATTAGGCATAAACCCCTATGTCCGCCAATGGATAGCCAGCTGGCTGACAGATAAGACCCAAGAAATTAGGATAAGGGAGTTTAACTCCTAGTGACTAGCAGAGTCCCCCAAGGGTCAGTGCTGGGGTGACTCCCTTTTGGCATCTGCTTCTTTGAAATCAACGCCAATGTAAAGGGTCTCTGGCTGACCAAGTTTGCAGATGACTGCAGATTAGACAAAATTGTAGAATCCCCCAATGACATAAATATCATCCAAGAAGGCCCGACACAGACTACTAACTGTTGCTAGTACCACACTCTAAAACTCACTCTGTGCCAATAAATGTATAATAATATTGTTTAGGAAGATGGTTCCCCCTATAAACTACCACGTTAATAATATACCACTAAGAGCAGACCCTGGTAGTCAGGAATTAGGAAATGCATGTTGATAGGCACATAATGTTCAAAGTCATGGTAGTAAGGAAATTATTTTATATTGTGCAACTTATAAGCAAGGGTATGGCATCTAGGTCCAAGAACATCAATGTTCTACTGTATTCTGCTTTTATCAGACCAGTCCAAGTATAGTGCCCCATTTGGTATATATCTGACCAGGCATATGCAACAACTGGAGCATCTACAGAGGTTCCTTACAAAAAATACATGCTCTATACAGCATATCCTACACAGACTGCCTCAAAGACCTGTCCCTGTGCTTGGTCTCCTGCATGCTGCTGAGAGGCAGTCTATGCCTGTCCTACAAAGCATCCTCTGATCCCACTCTAATGTACCTATTTCACATCCACAAAACAAATGGCATCAGAATTACCCAATCTAGGGAACTAAACCTTGTCTGCAACATAAATATGACATGTTGGAAGGATAGGAATGCTTCTTCAAGATTACCCCTTCTCTCAAACCTGCTTCTCGTCTTTGTGAAGGAGAGTTCTTTCCTAAATCATTTCAAGCATAACTTGAACCAGCAGATGGTGAATCAGAAATTAACCACTGGTCTGTCACCTATATCACCAGTAGAGAGAGGCAGCCTATAAATCCTTGACCACCAGCACCCAAGCTTGCATATACCTTTTAAAATAACCATAGAGTATCTAAACTTATCAGATACAGTTGGGAAGCATGAACAGGCTTAAAAAGAGTGGTTGTTAGCCTAGTAATTGCTTATGAATATATTGTATACTGTACCAGGGCCAGCAGTGTGGTCCTGAGGGCACTGGGGTGATAGCAATCCACAAGAGGTACCACAAGTAATTTTGGAGGAAAGGCAGGTGTAATGTATATAAGTGTATATGTATGTATGTATATATCTATATATATATATCTATATAACCTGTATATATCTGTGTGTGTATGTATGTGTGTGCATAAAATATTATATATATAATATGTGTATATATGTGCGTGTGTATAAAACACCAGACTATCAAGAGAAACCCAGGTCTTCAGAAAAACAAAGTTAAAAAATTAGGAGTCTAGAGTTAAGTTAAATTTCTTAAAAGATGGCCCTTGGCACTCCGGGGCCTACTGTTCTGAAGGGTACACTCCTGCATCAGAATCTTCTAAGTTCATCCACTGACTCTACAGGGAAAAGACAGTTTTGTCTGTACTAACATTATCACTTCAAGACCATCTAAGCATGAAAGAATGGGCTTTGACTTTTACTGTTTCTGGTGAAAAGAAATCATGTTATAGCTCCAGAGAGAATCTGGAAAATTTGAGAAAAGAGTTAACGTACTGAAAAAAAATCTTCTGAGGTAATCGCAACCCAGATATTCAGGTTGGCTCTTTGCATTCCTATGTTTTTGGCCAAGAGACTGCAGAGTTTCTCCCTTCCTTTCACATTTTCTTTAGAGAATTTTTGTTAGGGATACCCATAGACTGGACATTGACTGTGCACGTGAGCAAGCAAAATAGCATTTTTTTTATTAGTAAGCAGCAGTCTGATATGTGGATGTGCGAGGGTTAGAAATTAGACTCTCGGACATCAGATACACTTCTGTTCATAGGTTTTGCATACTACATGAGTACTTTGACTCGGCACAAAAAGCTGCCTCTAGTTTTAGGTCAGAAGCACAACATTCTACTTCTGAGAATTTTGCAGAAATGAAAAGGAGCAAATGCTCACGTCCATCATCAGAAACCTGAGGGTGAGAAAAGATGACCATGAATTTGACTATTCTGAGTGCTTGTTCACCCTGTAGGATACAATGTAGATGATTATGTTTCTTTGCCTTTCAGTTCTCTTCCAGAAGACATGGTTTTAGTTGGCCTTACTTTATAATGAACCATCTTAACTGCCCTACTAAAAAGCTTTAATTCTGTAAGCAAAGACTGTATTTTATTTATTTATTTTATTTATTTTATATTTGTTTACCGGGATAGTCCGACTGGATACATGTCCATTTTCAATAGAGGCCCAGGGAGAAAAGCTCCACATAGAGAAACTTAGATAGATTACACAGAAGTTAGCAAACAGTTATAAAAACAAAGTGATTATGTACAATGGCTTAGTAGTGTTTCCTAGTAGAGACTCTCAGTTCTCATGGACAGAGACAATTAAAAGTAAGAGACATCAGATTGGAAGCAGAGCTTGCTGACGTAGTTACAAGTTATGATAATTACAGAATATGCTTTCAGTTTATAACTTAATCAGGGTTGGTGCATGGGCATAGCCAATTCACTTTGAGATACTGTTTGAGGTTGTTTTTGAAGAGACTTTTGGAGGATTGTAGGGTTATATAGTTTGGCAACGAATTCCAGGTTTTGCCAACGTAGTTGGCAAACAGGGATTCACCAGCAGAGTTATTAGCTTTGTGGGTTTGGACCAGTAGTTTTATCGGTTGACTGTAGGGATCTCTGGTTGCTATATGGCTTAATAATAATTTTAAGTGAGGGGGTATCCTCCGGGTGGTACAAAATTTTGTGCGCTATTAAGAGTTGATTGACTTGAATTAAGCTGGGCAGTTCTAGCCACTCTAGTTGTTTAAGGTTCTGGCAGTGGTGGGTTCTATAGGTGGAGCCAGTGGCGAATCTGGCAATATGATTGTAGCTATGTGACAGCTTACCTAGTTCGGATTTGTTGAGGTTTGAGAGTACAGGCGAGGCATATAAAAGAGTAGAGAGTAGGTGTTATCGGGTGATTGCAGTCCTAGTCAGTGGGATTAAAATGTCTTGTTTCTATACAGTGATCCAAGCTTATTATTGATGGTCTGTATGGTTTTGTTGACCTGTAGGTCAAATTTGAGATTATTGTCTGTGATAACCCTTAGCAGTTTGGTGTGATGATCTGGGGGAAATAGTGGTACCATTGTTAGATGTGACAGAGAATGAAAAAGATCTACTAGTGGAGGAGAAGAGTAGAAGTTTCGTTTTATTGGGGTTCAGAAGTAGGCGTTGGTTGGTGAGCCAGTTCTCGATGGTGTTAAATGTATTTTGGGTTAAGGTTTGCAGTTCGGATGGGGAAGTGGCAGAGCAGATCAGAGTGGAATCATATGCATATTGAATGCAGGTAGCTTTAGGGATAGCAGTGTGAAGGTTGTTGATAAAAATAGACAAGAGTAGTGGACCTAGTATGGACCCTCGAGGGACACCAAGTGTGAGAGGTATCTGGCTGGAGAGTTTGTCCTGCCATAGTACCGCCTGTTGTCTACCAGTCAGGTAGGACTGGAACCACTGGATAGTGGGCTTGTTGAGGGAAATAGATTTTAGTGAAAGAATGAGAAGTTCATGGTTGACCATGTCAAAGGCTTTTGATGGGTCAAGAAAGAGGGTGGATGTTAGCCTGTTGTCATTCCTATTTCGGTTTATGGCAGTAGTAAAGGAAAGGAGGGCTGAGGTGGTGCTGTGGTATGGCCTGAAACCATGCTGGGAGTTGGATAGTAAGTTATTCTGTGTAAGGTATTGCATTAGTTGCTTGTGTACACATTTCATTATTTTGGCTAGTGGGGAAAGAATGGCAATGGGTCTATAGTTGGATATATCTGAGGAGCTACCACCTTTATGGAGTGGGATGACGTGAGATATTTTTCAGAGGGAGGGGATAGCGTTTTCAGATACGGTTCTGTTGATGAGGATAGATATGGGATATGCAATGGCATCTGCAGCTATTTGTAGGTACTCTGCAGGGAGGAAGTCAGCAGTGAGGGTGGTAGGTAGGTTTTAGTTTTTTTAGAAGTGTTTTGATAAAACTAGTGGATTTTGGTTGGAAGCTAAATTTGGGGTGATTATTGGGTAGATTAGGTGTGTGGTTTAAGTTAGAGGGGATTAGTTGATTTGCTAGGGATTGGATTGTTTCAGTGAAAAAGTTATTAAAGGCACTAGCTATGGTCTCTGGGGAACTATGGGTGTAGTTAGCCAGTGTTGGGGTGGTGGAATGACCTGGACGGAGTAGTTGATTTAAGCCTGCCCAGAACTTTAGAGGGTTGTTATGGTGTTTTTGCAGGACATTTTGGTAGAAACTTTTTTTATCCAGTAAAATAGATTTTTTTGTATCATTCCCGAGTTGACAATATTTTAGATGGTCAAGTGGGGCTTTAGTTGTTCTCCAGCTGGCCCAGGCTCTGTTTCTAGTTTTGATTTTAGCTTTGGTATCTTTTGTGAGCCATGGTGCTGTTTGATCTAGATTTTATTGTACGTGCTGGAGCATGGGAATCAAGGATACTTAAGAATTTGGTGTTAAAGTGATCTATGGCCTCCTCTAATGTTAGATTTTTTTTTAGTTTTGACCAGTCAACTGCTTTTAATTTGTTTTGGAATATAGCAGCATCAAAGTTTTTCGTGTTTCTAACTGTTTTATATTTGGGCTGGTGAGGGTTTCCTGCCTTATGTTTTATGATATAGGTTAGACAATGGTTACTGAGGTCATCAGGGAGAGTATCAGCTGTGTACAGTTGGGGTTGATTATTAACTAGGATCCAGTCTGGGATACTTTCCCTGTTGGTTGGTTTATCCTAGTGGGAGAGGTTATGGTCTGCTTAAACCCAGATAAGTTTATATGGGTGAGGGGGGGGGGTCGGAGGAGCAGGAGTGCCAGTCTGTGTTAAAGTCACCAAGAACTATGGTTTATTGGGTATAAGTAGTGGATAACCAGTAAAGGATATCTTCTAGGGTATTTAGGTTGTTGCCTGGCAGAATGTATGCACAGACAATGTTAAAGTGCTTGTTTTGGTTAATCTGTATCATGGTTATGAGGAGTTCCACGTTATTGAATTGGGGAGTTTGAATGGTGTCTCTATTTATGGTTAGAGTATTTTTGTAAAGGATTGCTATCCCACCTCCTTTCCTTGTAGCATGGTCTAACCAGTGAATATTGTATCCTGGAGGTAGTATCTCATTGTCAGTAGTACAGGGTTTTAACCAGGTTTCCGTAAGACACAATGTCTGGGGAGTGGGTTGCTAGGGGGGCGTGTAGGTTGGGAATCTTATTGTTAATACTTCTAATATTTAGGTGAAGTGGTAGGAGGGAACTAGAGGGAGAATACATGGGTAGCTTGACTGTGGTGGTAGTGGTAGAGGAGCGGAGGTTATTGGATGTGGGTGGGCCAGGGTTGGGATTAATGTCTCCATGTGTTATAAGGTTACAGTGACAGGATTTCTGAGCTTTAGGAGTTTGTTTATAAGTTTTATATAGTCTTGTTCTTTTAGGATTATGTTTTGTGGCTGTACATAGAGCCGCGGTGGCACAGCGGTAGCATTGTTGCCTCACAGCAAGAGGTTCTCCCGTTCAGTTCTTGGCTTGGGTTGGGAGTGCCATCTGTGTTGAGTCTGCATGTTCTCCCCGCGGTCGAATGGGCGTTCGAAAGGCATGCGTTGAATGGGCGTGCCTTCGTTGAAGGTTGGGTATCGGGCTGGCAACTTGACACCATAAAAACCAACTGCCAATCATTAGTGGACCAGAGTTCCACTGTGGCGACCCCTAACCAGGAAAAGCTGAAAGACAAACAACAACAGGGGTAGTATTTTATGGAGGGTGGTAGATTCTGTGTGCTGGGGATGGTAAAGTGTTTGGTGTTATGTGTGAAGTCGTAGGTATCTGTTTGAACATTTAGGTAGTGAAAACCACGGTCAAGTGTTTGTTCGTAGGCAGTGAGATTGTAAAATAGAAACAGTATAGGTATTAGGGTAATTAGTATTTTTTTGCTTGTTTGCATTTTGTTGGGGGCGGGGGGCAGGCCAAATTTTGATGGCTGACTGTGCTAACAGGATGTGGAAGAATGGGAGAGAAGGAAATTTGTTAAGTGGGGGGGGGGTTGTCCAGTGATGCGTGAGGTGCTGATTGGTACTTAGCAGGAGGGGAGTGGCAAAGTCTAATTTAAATTTAGCACTAGTGGGGGCGGGTGGAATTTGGGGGCAGGGAGCGGGGCTAACACTGACCCCGAGAGTTACCTTGGGCTATTGGTTTGTATGATTTATGTAAGCAATGTTTTTGGCTGTACTTCAATTTGTTTTATTTTTTACACCAGTTTTCAGGCTAATTTTAATAGGATCCTAGGGGTAAACTAGCACATTTAGTCAATATGGAGGGAGCCGAATTACTGTGGGGACAGCCTAGAAGTAAAACTTTACCAAATTAAAAAGTAAATGCTTGGGACTGGAACACTGTGTGAGTGTATGGCTGATTCAAGGTATCCCAATCTAGTGGCAGTTGGCTGGATCCCTTCACTGTTGTTGTGCATACACCTTTAAGCCTCAACAGTTTGCAAAAAACTAAATTGCAATTCACCTATTACAATAGAAAAGTTGAAGGGAGTCAGGTTCTTGCTTCCCAGAGGTTTTACTTACTTAAGATAGCTAGCTTCAGTGGAGAAGGTAGAAACTGATTTATGCAGTTAATCCCAGGTGGTGGTGGTGGTCACACAGGAAAGAAACCCATGTAAAATATTACCTAAGCGACTGATTGGCAGAATTACAGACACACATGGCACGGTATCAGTTTAATGTGAAGCAGATGGAGGAATTGTAAGGCACACTGACGTCCCACTCACTAGGCTGAATAAGGAGAAAGCCACAGTCAGCTGCCTGTTGGGTGCCAGGATTCACCACATAACACATGCACTTGGGTCTCTCCACAGCAAGTACAAATATGACTCTGTCATTGTACATGTTGGTGTGAATGACCTAAGATGTACTTCCCTGGTTTACATGAAAAAATGAAGGGAGACATGGAAGAGCTCTCTGATCTTGGGCAGGTATGACCCTAGCCTTGAGCAGCATCCTACCGTCACCAAGAATGATACCACAGTACAAGCAGAAAATGATTGACTTCAACAATTGGGTAAGTTTCTGTTGTCATTCAAAGGGGATCCAGTATCGGACTGCTTGGGATGACATGATAGACAGACCTCGATGCTTTGTCAGAGATGGCCTGCACCTGTCACCCCTGGGATTCCGGATACTGGCCAAGGCTCTTGCCACCCCTATTGCCTTTTTTAGGCAATGCCCTGAAGACAAATTTACCACCATAACATCTGCTAGTAAACCCATCCTAAGGGTTATGCTACTCAATGCTAGAAGTCTAAACCTCAAAATGCACTCGCTGGAGTCGCTCCTCAAACTGGAGAACATCGACATCTGTGCAGTAACAGAGACCTGGTTCAAGGCTCCTGAGAGCACCCCCTGGGCTACCAGGCTACAGTGCATATCACACCTTGTAGCCGCCAAATCTGAACCATAGCCCTAAGGGATGTGATGACTGAACCCCCAAAGGCAGAGGTGTATCCATCTTCATAAAAGATGTACGTACCTCCAGACTTGTTGCCTAACGTAACGCATCAGAAATACTTCAGGTACAGTTATCACTGGGCAAAACTGCAGTCCATGTTGTAGCCTGCTACAGATCCCCGACAATGTCCCAGGACTCCCACTCTGCATTCCTTTACACTCAAACATCAAGGTCCAGCCTAATACCCTTATTTTGGGAGACTTTAACTACCCCTCCATTAGTTGGAACAATTACTCCTGCTTCAACTTTTTTTGCCCAACGTTTCATGGAATTCATCAACTCCAGTGCCGTGGACCATCTCATCCTCACCCCCACTAGGGAATACAACATTCTTGTCCTAGTCATTGCAAAGGGTCTATATTACATGATTGAATAATTAAGTGATTGAACACCTAAACATCGACCACGTAATATTGAACTGCAAAATAGCGAACGCCGCTGCGAAATGTTACCATCGGCCACAAAAAAATAATTAACTTTACAGGCAAACTAAGTGGGGCGCTTTGCCCCCCCACCCCTGACGTGGGGGGGGGGGGCTGTGCCCCCCAAACTAAATATATCAACTCTGAGATCGCTCCACAGTGGAAAAGATGGCAAAATCCAGTGAACGGCCAAGGGAAATCTTTCCCTGCGTTAAATTGGCCATTCGCTGTTTTTTGCTTTCGATATTACGTGGTCGATGATTAGGTGTTCGATCATCTAATCATTCTATCACGTAATATAGACCCATTACAAACATGGGGGAACCACTGCTCTACTCCTTTGATAAACCCTGCCCTGGTCAGATCCAACCACAAGTTAATCATCATGGATATCCAAATCCCGCCCCCGAAAAAGGAAGCCACAGTGAAAAACTTCTCCAAAGCTAATTTTGAGCTTCTAAAGACAAAAGTGGCAAGCTTCACGTCATCCGTAGAAATGGGGAATTGGAGTATGGCTGGCTGCTGAATCATATACCATATACCAAGTATGAGCACTTACACAATTGCATAGCTAGGGCCATACCAAACAGAACCAAGATGCTCTCCTCTAAAAAAAGGAAGCCAATCTGGTGAACCCCTGCCATTAACAAACTCTACAACAGAAGGAAAAAACTGTTGCAGAAAAGGGTAAAGTCAGATGACTGGAAAATTCCCTTGGAAAACTCAGTAAAAAACTGATATCCCTCATCAAATCCACCAAAACTAGTTACGAAAGCAAAATATATACAGATACTAAGGATAACCACAAGGCATTCTTTAGTTATGTCAAGAATCTGCATAATAATATGCAGATTTGCTCAGAACTACAACACAATGGCACCACTGATACTGAACCAACTGATATTGCCAAGACTTTGCCAGACAGGTTTAGTGTGAACTTTTATCCCCCTCACCCCCCCAAAAATCCCCCTCACCCCCCCAAAGGGCCCATCCACATACCTGAGCAATACCAACTACCTGCTATCATGACTGCACAAGTATAAACCACACTGACCAAAGCTAAGAATATAGCTTCCATGCAGATCTCTCAGCCATACCGAATTGCTTGGTATTTACTGTTTTGGAGGTCAAAATAATGGTGTGCCACGAATTCCAGAGTGGCCCCTTTAATTCACAGATTCCCAGGGTTTTTTTTTAATTTTTTTTTTTAGTTGTTGCTGACATCATCGTGTGGTCAAAATAATGGGGTGCCACGAATTTCCGAGTGGCCCCTTTAATTCACGGATTCCCAGGGTTTTTTAAAATTTTTGTTTTAGTTGTTGCTGACATCATCGTGTGCTGGGCTTTGTGACAGCCAGCCTGTCATTAAAGGGCTCCTGGGACTGCGTCTGTAGCGTTTACTTTTCTTCTTTAGGTACACACTGTCGTACTGTACTAGAGACGTTAACGTTTGCAGCAGCAGACTTACAGGTGTTTAAGGCAAACCAGGTGCAGGGAGGATTTTACTGCAGACCTCCAGCATCGTTGGCATTTATCCAAAACTTCAAAAGTGAAGACAGCAAAAGACAGCAGAGAGAGTCAGAGTTGGGTCCTTATGAAAATGGTCACTGGCTCACTGCTATTTCTCTGCCTTTCTCCTCAATGTGGTTTGCAGAACGTGTCACTGTGCCTGGAAACAAGTTTTCAAGAATAACCCAGAGATCTGAATCACATACACTGAAATATGAAGCAAGTAATACATCCGTCACTGTAATGTTTGTAGAATTGTATTTTGGGGGAGTCGATGTTGCTGACTTAACAAAACTCTGCTTCGCTGTCACTTAAAGTTTGAATGGATTTCTCTTAACGTACTTTTGCTATCAGTACAGGCATTAGAAATTCGGACATTTTTTTGTTGGGGAAAACATTGTTACTAGCACTTAAAAGAAATAATGATATTGAATTTTGTCCTTAAATTTCAGAAACATTTGTGTGTTCGTTTAGGGGTTGTCGTTTATGCTGAGGATCAGAAGTATGTCAGACCTACTCTGTACAATACAATTAATTTTGACGGCTTTGATAAAACACTGAGTACAAGTTAAATTTAAAGTGACTTAAGAGCAGCTCGTGTGCTATCTCCTGAACATTGGCTGGAAGCACCACATCAGTTAATCTACCACACATGAACGTAGGAGAAAACGTGTAATGTGAGTTATGTTCTTAACTGCATTCTACAGTTGTGAAATATGAATTCCTGCTGCATTGCAAAAAAAGAAAAAAAAGCTGCAAGATGCTTTTAACAAAGTAATGCACTCTGCTCCCTGTAAACACCAGATCCATATTTTTTCCTGATTGCCAAGTTCTCCATATACTGAGGTGGCAGAATAAGTCAAAAAGTAGCATTGGTACATGAATTTGACTACATGTGTTTGTCTTTGGCAGCAATTGTTAAGTTAGCTTTGTTAGAGCATGGTGGATTCCTGATGATGATGATGGGAGTCTTATTAAGTTAGTAATTGCAAATGCTGTCTAAAATAATTTCATCTTAATCCACCCAAATAGGAAGGTGCACATAATCTCATGTTACTAGAAAATATGTTTATTGAAAAGTTCTAAGAAGATACAAAAGGAAATCATTTTCTGTATATTTGTGTTATTATCTAGCATTTTCTTATTTGTGGAGATATCTTTCAGAAGAACAGTCCATAGTTATAATTTTGTTAAACATCCATTCTTCATAGTGGTTTACACTCATAGCTGATGGTGATAGACTAGCATTTGATATGAACAACATTTTTAAAACACTTGCTGAGATATATTCATAGGTTGTTTCTAGGCTGCCGGCCCTAGAGCCTATACAAGCCTAGCCGTAACAATTCCCTGGATATTTCTGCCCCCAATATTTACTTCTACAACAGGAAAGACCATTCTTGAAACCGCTAGGAGATGAATTATTTGTGCCTTTAGTGTTGCACCTGTAATGTTTAGTGCTTATGGCATTATTGCAGTGAGAAGCTCCTTTCTTATCTAACGGTCTGTATATGCAGTCTTGCCATTAAATGCTTTTCTAAACTCTATTTTTGATTGCTAGAAATGTATAAACAAGGCTGATAATTTCCCTGATTTAGCATGTTCATTGATAGAAGTTAAACACTGCAGATACCATTTCAACAAATCAGAAAAACAAAGAACATCTTCATACGGATCACTGCTACAGTAGCCTTAACTATATGGATTACATCCTGCTAAGGAAATAAGAGCTTCTCTGCTTCCAAAGCTTCAGGACACTTTCTGCACACCCAAACCATGTATACACTTGAGCTGAGTAAAATACAGGTGTGGGTGCCAAGCTCTTCTGAGATTTCATGACACCAAAAAGAATGCTCCTTTGTGGGCTTTCAATGATTAATGATCTGCTAATGTTGTCCCATTGCTAGACTGATAAGTCCCCACTGGGGGGGGGGGGGGGGGGACTTCCACTTTGGTGACAAAGTGCAGAAACTGTACATTTTTCTGGCTGTTGGTGTAGAGAGTTAGGGTTGTGAGCTGTAGTTCCCATGGTACAGGGTTTGATTCCCTCCGATCTCATTTGCTTACTGTGTGACCATGAGCAAGTCAAATAACCAGACATCTTGTGTGGGTTAACTTTGAATTTGGGATGGGCTACTCAGCAAGTCTAGTTATTTCCTATGAACCTAATACATTAATTCTAAAGCTGAGGAAAAAGTATATAACTACCACATAGGCAGCAATCTACTTAACACCAAATGTGTGATAAGAGACCTTGGGACCCAGGTGGACAGTAGTCTCTCTTTTGATAGTCACACTGCCACAGTAGTCAGGTAGCCCTTCTACGTGGCACACATCATCATAAAAGGGTTCTCATCCAGGAGAAAAGAGGTCATTGTTCCCCTCTACTCGTCACTCATTAGACCCATTGTAGAGTACAACGCCCCTTTTGGAATGTACCTCGCAAGACATCTGCAGCAGCTGGAAAGGCCACAGAAGTACCTCACAAAGAGGATTACTGGCCTCAAATAAATGCCCTACACTGACCGTCTCAAAAAACTCCAGCTTTACTCCGTAGCATATCGCCGAGTCCGAGGTGATCTCTGCCTAACATATAAAGCTATGTCAAACCCAGAGGAGTTGGACATGCTACACATAAAGAAATCCCAATCCCTCTGAGCTACACGCAGTAGGGACCTAAACCTTGTCACCACAATAAACACGACATGCTGGAGGGATAGATTTCTGTCCCAGAGACTTCCTATACTCTGTAACAAGCTTCCCATCTATGTCAAGCAAAGTTCTTCATTAGCACTCTTCAAGAAAAATCTTGATGAGTGAATGGGAAATAGGAAATACACCCCGGGGATCACTTCTGTGTCTCTGCTGGACAGTGGCACAGGAAAATAACTTTCTTGGTGGCTTAAGCTATGGAACCTTGCTGGCTAGACTTATGTAGGCCCTTGGGCTGATAACCTAGTACCTACCTATGAACCTATAAGATGATCACATGACTTTTAAATGGGAGCTTCATTTGTTTACTTTTGTGGTAAAAAGTTGTTAGAACTTATTTTAAACTATTTTTCAGGGAACGTTATTTTACTTTTGGGGCAGAGATAATGCTTTATCAGAGAAAATATTACTTTTACAACATTCCTGATTTTCAGCTACTACTCCTAGGCTTCCCTGGTAATTGGGCATCTTTCTCAGCAGCTTAACTATGGAACTACCTAGTGGTTTCTTGGTTCTTTCTTCTTACGGTCACAAAAAGGAGCAGGCTGCTAAAGTGGCTCTGCCACAGGTGAGTTAGTCTATGGCTAAATCTGATTTCTCAGACAATTCATCTTTTCCTTGAGTTTCAGTAGTGTAGTCCCTACATCTACCATAGACTTGGAGATGTACGTGTTCTCTGTGAATGGTGGAGTGCCGTTGGTAGGCACTGTTGTCAGTCTCGGGAGAAGGGACATAGAATGCCATTATTTCTAGCCAGAAATTTGTGCCTCATTCTGGGGAGGTCTTTGTTGAGAGTTCTGGGCCAGTTGTTTTTTCAGACATTTGTATCAAAAAGAAAAACGTACACATACATGTACACATACATCATCTCCTGTTTCTGTGGTTAGGAGTTAGTTTTTGTGCTTAGCTTAGGCTTTAGTGCAGACTCTTGACCCTTCCCATATGACTGTTTCTGCTAAAAGAAAAAAAACATCCTTCATTTTTTGAAGATATTCAAGAGAATGGACCTCCTAAATTATTTTGAAGGGGCAGATTGTGTTTTGTCTCCATGTATTTTGGATTCTGGTACTGAGGAGAGTTTGACTTCAGACAGTCCCTTTGAAGGATTGTCTTTCTCTGAATCTGTTTCTGGAATGAAACAGATTTTTCATTGGGAAAGCAATGTTGCTTCTCAGTCTCTCCGGAAGTATTATGAATTGTTACAACTCAAATTTCCACAACATTCTCCTCATTCTCCTGTTCTTCTTTGGAGGATGTTTTAGTCACAGCCTATAACTTGCCTGATAATCAGACTGTTGCCCCTAGAAAGAAGATAGACTGTATAATTTTCCTAAGTCTTTTAGTTTGTATGCGCTCATCCTAGATCAGACCCAGGCGCTCAACATTTGGTTAATACTAATTCCTGTCCTTCTGACAATGATAGTAAGGCTTTTGTCATATTTGCGGAAAAGGTGTATTATTCTGCTGTTGAGATCATATTTTTATGCTGGCTTGTTTTGAGAGTGAGGAATGTTTTTGCATCTGCTTGCCTGGATAATGGACTCTGTTATATCCTTCGGATAACTTTTTTCTGAAGATGGATGGCAGGTATTGAAGGAGGAAACCTATCCTACTACTAGAAAATAATATATTAGTAAATGGAAAAAGTACTATGTTTGATGCCAAGAAAAAGTACCAACACCCATTCGGGGCTAATGCTTATCTTGTTCTGAATTATTTGTGGGTCAAGCCCGTGGATCCCCCCTCTTTCTGTGAAGTCTCATGTGAAAATGTTTTTGAACTAGAGTTGCGGCTCATCCTTGGAATCATGCCTTGGTGTTTTATATAACTAACAGTTGCTCCATTGAAATCATTTCATCCGGCTGTCTTGAGGTTCATGACATAGAAAACAGGGTTACTAATTGCACTAACTTTCTGTTAAAACAGCATCTGAGTTGCAAGCTCTTATGGTGGGTCAGTCTTTTCTTATTTTATTTTCTATGTAGATATGGTTTTCTTTAGAACTAATTTGTTTGTAGTGGTATCCAAGTTTACCTTTACCTTTCTCTTTCTTTATTACTCTACCCGATATGAGGAAGATAGGATTTTTAATATCTCAGAAGTCCACAGGCAAATTGGGCACTATCTTGACAGAACAAAATCTTGTAGGATCTCTGATATTTTGTTTGTTTCTTGTAAAGGTAAGAAAAGGGACAACTTATGTCAATTTAGACTTTCTAACTGTTTATCTCATGCTTGCCTCTTGTTGAACCCACTATGACTAAACTCTTCCAGGCAGAGTCAAAGCTCATTCTACCAGGGTCTTGGCTTTATCTGTGGCTTTTTGGAAAGGGTTGGATTCTAGAAGTAGCAACTTGGTCCTCTATGCATACTTTTACAAAGCACTATAAACTAGACTCCTTCTCCAAGTCTATTGCAGGGTTTGGGTTCTCTTTTCAGTCACTACACGAGAGTTTATCATAAGGATACAGGTTCAACTACCCAAGTGAATTTATTTGGAGGCTCTATATTTGGATGCTATCCATGTGGTCATTGTACCTATTGCCCTAAGGTGTTAAAAAGCCAGACCTTTTCTTCACATAATTGTCCACAAGTTTATGATGTATTATGTTTTCCAGTTGCAGTACTTCCTGGGTGATCTATTTAGCTCAGTGCAATTGTCGAGCTTTTTATGTTGGACAAACTTCCCATCCTTTTAAAGTTAGGATAGGGGGGGCATCTTAGTGATATTAAAAATAAAAAGGGGTCTAGCTCTTTATACAAACATATTTCTAAACACCCTACTGGCAATTTTTGTTTTATGGTCATTGACCACATTAAGGATAGACCTGCACAACTTCAAATTTTACATGATAGGCTTACCTACAAAGAGAAAATGTGGATCATCAAACTAGGGGCTCTTTTTCCCCCTGGTTTGAATGACCATTTTTGAAGTAATTATTATACATGTTTGTTTATATATTTTTTATATTTTTCTCACATATCAATACATTATTATGTTTTGAACATTGGTATTTATTTTTATATATTTATGTATTAATGTATCAGTGCATTATTATTTGATGCACTAGAGGGCGTTCCATACATTCCAAATGAATTTTTTATAAGTTGATAGACAGCATGTGTGGTTTTGTCTTCACCTTTTACATCAAGTTTGGTTGCTGAGGAAGGCTGTGCCGAAACCGGTACAACCATGTTGGTGTACGGTTATGCTTTTTTGCTGTTTTCATGTTTGGAATAAAACTATTCTCGCCTGTGTCATGGAGTGGAGTGCTGGCTTCTTTTTTTCAAATGTATAGCTTAGGCTCCTAGAGCAGTGATCAATTGAACGTCTATTACTTTGTTTACTCCTACAACTGTACTTTTCAATTTCCTGTTATTACCTTGTAATTTTTGACATGACTTGCCTCTATTGATTGTATGCCAGCATTCCCCTGTATGGATTAACAGTGCAGCATGATTTCCCGGATCTTGTGCTAGTAGATTTCTGAACCTGAAAGTTAACAGCAAATCAAGTTTAACCGCTTCACTCCTTCAGTGTCATTCTCAGTATGTTCTGTCCCATGCCTGCTGTACTTGTTATAAGCGCTGGTTTGTCTCAATGAAGCCTACATTGCTTGAAAGGCAGACCATAAACAATGCTACTGCTACAACATAAATAGTCACAATACTGAATTTGTGATATTCGGTATAATGATTAAACAATTTAAATATTAAGGAAATATTGAAATTGGCAAAAAGCTGCTTGCTTAATTTACAACATTTTTCTGATAGTTAAATTTAATTGTGATTTACATTTCCAGACAGTTGCTGTGCACTTCGGTGGCAGCTCAGAAGTTTGACACCTCATGAGCCGAGTGCCTGCAGGTGTGTGGAAGTTAGTGATTTGCTCATGTTCGTGGGTGTGTCGGGCATCTCGTGAGTGCAGTGCCATGATGCATTTTCATTGTTCTCATTTTGTATTTATTGTATCCTTTTTTTTTTATTAAAAAAATATCCTTGCACAATTATACTTTTTTTAAATCCAAAGCCCAAATAAATTTAGTGATGACACTATAGGTATAGCAAGTGCTCCATTCCTCTACTTTACTGGAATGTCTCTGAGCCTGCACAGTAGTAAAATGGATGTGATATCACTCAGGTTAAACTTTTACTTTTTAAGTTCAGTGACATGATCTTAGGGAAAGCATTACTTTCACTTTTTTTTCTTTAGAATGGCTGCAGCTGGAAACTTTCATCTACAGTGCGAAAATGCTGTTCAGCTGTTTGTACACTGCATGATGTAGTGTTAAGATAAGAAAATATTTACGACCAAAATTCACTTTCAGCAAAGAAATTTTGACTGATAGTCCAAGAGATAAGTGTATTTTCTTGACAGCAACAGAAAGCTGAAAACACCTTATAAAAGTGTACTGTAGTTGTGGAGGCATTTGTCTGTCACATTATTCTGCTCTCCATTTTTTGTACAGCTTGCACGTTTCAGCATTAGAGCCCCTTCTCTTGGTCCTGTTAAGTACAGTCCATCAGTGTAGCTTGGCTGCTGTTACAGCTGCAGAAGACCATACTACATTTCCTATTTGCAAAAGACCTGTGGGTGCAATATTAATTGAAATGCAAAGTAAGGGTTTCTTTTGAACTAGCCAATAGCTAGCATTTCACTGAATTGTCATTTTCTCCTGGCAGCACTTCCTTAAAAAGACGAGCTGCAGGGCAGAAGGCAGTTGAACTTCCACAGTGTTTATTGTTTAAAGTTGAGTTATTGTTGTACAATGAATTTCATAGCCCCAGAGTGGTGTATTGTAATATTCTTACATAGGGCAACTTTATTCCCACTTTCAGTTTAGTTTAATCTGTGCCACCTTGTGTGTCTTGGTCCCAAATCTGATGAATACGTTTTATTTCAACACTTCAGCTTTATGTTACCGTTTATGGTAGCAGGAAAGAAATGTACAAGTATTTAGTGACTTTATGGGATTCACTTGCTTTAAAACAGACTACCAGATTTGATGTGTTCTTTGTTGGTGGGGCTTCTAAACAAGACAAGTTGCTGGATTTGCTAAAGACCAAAGTGCTAAATATACTGTGGGCTGGGGTTGGGGGGTGGTAGTCAGACAATGTAGAGAAGGGTTTTAGCGTAATTGTATGACATTGGGGAATTTTTTAAGATTTGAAAAAGACCACCACAGTGAACATTTTATTGAAGGAAGGGTTAACGCACAGTGCCATGATGACCCGCTTTCACAAATTCTCTGTGGCAGTTTGGGATTATTCCAGATGTGAAAAATATTTAATGGGTCATATCTTTATGTCTTCAGGCTTAGAAGTCACATAGCAGGCCAGTTTGTGAACTGATTACTATCTCATTTGTGAGGTTGCATGATTTTTCTGGATTTGTGAAAGGCTGCCATACTGAACATCATATTCTGTGTGTCGAGGGGCGCATCCGGCTGTGTGTAAAGTCTGTGAGGCATGGGCTTGTTGTGTCACACCGACAATGTTATAATGTTTTGTAACTGGTGACCTTAACCATACTTTGTATGCTAAATTTGGTTGTGTAATATTTTTTCCACCGGGAAATAGTGAAGCCGTATTCTCTGAGAAGGCCATGCCCTGTTTCAGGGAGGACCAAACAAGACTGAATATTTTATACTTAAAATATTGCGTGTTTGACATGAGCTGTCCTTATGGTTGCCAGACAGACCTCCTTAACAGGTAGATGTTTCTTTGGCTGTATTGGTCCCTCTCCATCTTATAATGCAGTATGGAGGCATTTTTTCCAGGTCTTTTTTCCTACACTTTACTCTTTTGTATGTCATCCATCAGCACTCTCACAGCCAGCTGGCCCATTCTTCACTGTACACTTTTCCTCCAACTCCCCCAATCCTGAAATTGCTACAAAAGGCCAAGGTCATACTAATTTCCCCTTTTTCTGGCCTCAATAGGTGTGGTTTCCCTACCTCTGGCATTATCTGGTGCACCCTCTTTGGGTCCTGGATTTGATGTTAGCTCTACTGCCTCACCCATCCAGAATGCCTCATCTGGATATTCGAGCCCTAAAACTAATCGCATCTTCACTTCCAATAATGGCTTGTCAGTTCAGGCTTTCATCCCATGTGGTCTGCATTCTTCTTCTTCTCAGATCCTGTCTACTAGGAAAGTTTACAAAAGTAAATGGGAGGAAAAGGTTTTCCATTATGGCTTTGCAGAGAAATCTTAATCCTTTTTCTGCTCCTATACCATCAGTATTGGAATTCCTTGCTTCCATTTTCCATAACAAAGCTAGTTTTCTACTGTCAAAGTTCAGTTAATGGCCTTCCCAGATTTCTGTATGAGAGAATTGTTCTTCCTTCTCCTCAATCAAATTGTGCAAAGCCTTCCTCAGAGGTACCTCTGTCATAGACTTCCACTTAAGGATCCTACTGCTCCTTGGGACTTGACTTTTTCTTGCTATATGCCTTGACCCATGCTCCCTTTGAACCTGCTGCCAAGGTGGACTTAAAATTCTTGACTTGGAATATCCTTTTTCTGATTATTTCAGCCAGAAGGGTGCCAGAGCTCCAAGCTCTGTCTTACAAACCTCCTTATATTATCTTCCACAATGACAGGTTTCCATTATGCACCAATTCCTTCTCTTTGCCTAAAGTATTTTCATAGACTTCAGTAAGAGTATTCTTCCAGTCTTCTTTTTAAATGAATATGTGCTCCATTTTTTGGATGTTCGCAGACAATTATACTTAGCCTTTCAGAAAATCGGACCAATTGTTTGTTTCATGTTCTAGGACCGAGATAGGTAAAAGCATGTCAAAGGTTACCTTAGCTAGGTAGTTAACTGGCTGTATCTCCCTTGTTTATAAACCAGAAAGGTTTGGCTCTACCAAAACCACCAAAAAGCACACTCAACAGTATCTGTCTCCACTTTTTCAGCCTTCTTTTCCAGGGGCCTCTATTGATGACATTTGTGCTGCTGCCACCTGGTCTAATGTTCATACATTCATTTCCCATTACAAATTGGATTTGCTTTTCAGAGTTTGGACAGCTTTCGGTTCTGCCATCCTCTGGAACATCCTTCATAAAGACCACCTGTGGAACCAGGTAGTTGGGGAACACTATCCCATTAGTTGAGAAATGGATGGGACAAGACAATATCGGATTCATAGGTTCATAGGATGATATCAGGCTATTGGTCCAGAGGCCATTATAAGCCTCATCAAGAATTTTGCCCAAGTTCACTCAGTCAGCACCTGTTTCCCCTGTCCAGCAGGGACTCAGGTGGGATCCCAGGAGTGTATTTTCTGTTTTCCATCCAGTCGTCCAGGCTCCTGTTAAAGAGGGCTAGAGGAGTACTCTGCTTGACATGGAGAGGGAGTCTATTCCCCAGATAGGGGGAGTCTCTGGGACACAAATCTATCCCACCAACAAGTTCTGACAGACCAGGTTAAGGTATTGCTTGCGGGCTGCACGAGTGGAGTTTGTCTTACAGATATGCATTAACTTCATTTAGGCTGGGTCTGAAATGGTCTTGTATGCCAGACACAGGTCACTTCTGAGCAGTCTGTATGAGACTGAGTAGAAGGACAGGGCTTTTAGCCTATCTGTATAGAATAAGTGTTTGAGACCCTGGATTTTCCTGGTCAGGAACCTCTGTGATCTCTCCAACTGCTGCATGTGTTTGACAAGGTTGATGCCGAAGGAGGCATTGTACTCAATAATGGGTCTGATAACGGAGGAGTACAGGGATGTTATGACCTCCTTGTTCCTGGATGAAATACCCTTATTTATGAGGTGAGCCATGTAGAAAGCCTTCCGTACAACAAAGGCAACCTGGTGGTCAAAACTCAGGTTGCTATCAACCTGGGTGCCCAAGTCTCTCACTACTGATTGCATGCTTAGTACATTGTTATTATTGTAATAATTAGTGGGGATGACATTTTCCACAAAGAGGATAATGATGCATTTCTTGGCATGCTTCTGACACCAGTCATTTATTTGGTAAGGCCCTCTTGGAGGATGTTCACATCACTAGGGGAATTTAAGACAGCACCTAGCTTGCAGTCATCTGCAAACTTGGTCAGCCCCAGACCACTGGTTTTGACTTGCATCTCAGAAAAGTATATCCCAAACAGTAGAGGCCCCAAGACTGATCCCTGGGGTACACCACTCATCGTGGGTCTACTACTAAAGGTGGCTTTCCCTACTTTGACTGAGTGGGTTCTGTCAGTGAGCCAGTTGGCTACCCATCTGGTAACATACGGGTTGATGCCTAGCTGGAAGAGTTTTATCTGTTATCCCTGAGTGGGGAATAGTGTCAAAGGCTTTGGCTAGGTCAAGGTAGGCAGTATGCACAGTCTATCCCTCGTCCATGGCTTTGGCGACTGTTTCGAAGAAGTCAACCAAGTTTAACAGGCATGATCTCCCTTTGACAAAACCAGACTGTGTGGGGTCAAGCGTTTGGAGGTTGTCAATGTCCTTGTTTATAAAGTTCATGATAATGCATTCCATGGCCTTGCAGATCAAGCTAGTTAGGCTGATGGGCCTATAATTGCCTGGGTCAGTGGATGCTCCACCTTTGCGTAGAGGGTTAACAGTGATTGTCCCCCATTCAGCTGGAATGAAGCCGGTGCTCAGGCTCTGGTTGAATAGGGTGCCTAATGGAGCTGAGAGCTCATGCCTTAGTAGATGTAGGATACAGCCAGGGATGTTATCGAGTCCCATGGAGGCTGTTTTTTTTTTGCCTTTGAGAGGGCATTAAGAACCTGCTCCCTGGCGATGTGGGGAGGGGGGGCAGGTGCTGGGGATGTCCTGATTTACTGATGGGGGGACAGGAGGTGAAGTTGTCACTGAACCTGTCTGCCAGCAGGTTGGCTATATCTGTAGCATTTGTGTATGTGGTGTTATTGACTACCAGTTCAGAGCAGTTGCTTGTTGTCTTTGAGATTGCAGGCATATGTGAAGAAGGCCTTGTGATTGTCCTTGGTGGATGTTGCCAGTTTGGACTCGAAGTTAGCCTTAGGGGATTTCACCAGTGACCTTATTTTCTTGTTCAGACAAAGGATAGATTGCTTCCAACTTGACACCTGCTCCTTCTTGGCCCTGGACAGCTATTGTTTCCTTTTATTATAGAATTTGTTTATTATGAAAGTTATGTACTTACCATAACAATAGATCTGTGTTTGCTTCCATCCTTCCTCAGTTCTTTTCCCTCTTTACTCCTTTTCCATCTCATGGAAAATGTTTTTTTTTTCCCTTTGGCTTCTGATATGATTGTATGGGATGTCCTTTGTACAGCATTGCATACTCTTATAGCTCCAGTACAGACTTTATCCCTTTTCCTTGTCCTTTTGGCTTCTAGTAGTGCATACATAGTTTATGTAATTTTTTTTATAAGATTCTGGGGCAAACTCGATCTGAGGTAATCTTGGGGATGGGAGGGGATTATGGGCAAGGGGAGGAGCCTGAACTAAGGATCTTAAGTCAGAAAAAAAGCAGCTGAAGTCAGGTCTATGACCCACCAGTTGAGGCAGGGCAGAAACCAACAACACAGATCTGTTGTTATAGTAAGTACATAACTTTTGTTTTCCCTCTTTTAAACGTGTCCCAACCTCAAAGCATAGGAGGTGGTTTCCTTGGCAGAGATTGGGGAAATTGCACCTAACCTATATTTTCCAAGTGCATGCATCCCTCTTCACCCCTAGGGAGAGATGAGTAAGCATGCCCCATCTCTCCTCCTCCTCATGTGGCTCAAGCACTGCCACAGTCACTAATCAAACCCTCATCACCTGGGTTGCAGTCATGGCTATATTCCTCCATGTTATGGAGATGATTCCTCTCCACATGTGTTCTACTGAACTTCAGCATTCAAATAGATAGCCCCAGGCTGCCTATTGAGAGAAAAATTTTTCACTGTGAGTGACTCTATTATTCCTGTTTCAGGTGATATCATCAGTCTTTCCATTCATTCAAAACCTATAATGTTAGGTAGTCCAATCTCACCTTCATTTTTACATATGGGTTCGGAGCCGATCCTCTTCTCCGATCGGCCGATTTTCAAGCTCGAAGACTTCTGGTTTGCTCGTGGCTAAGCAGGTATCCCATGGTGCACCAGTGCAATCCCCAAATCTCATCTGCCGTGTCGACAAGTTCGGATGTGCTTCTCTTGGCTCTGGCGAAGTATTTTTCAATTCTTTCATTCATAAGTGGTTTTTGCATATTTACTGTTATCTAGTGGTATTATATATATATATAGGCCTTTACCTAAATTGTCCTGTGGATTTGTTTGCACTTAGTAGTTAGTTTCCTGTGTACCAGTAGTTAGGCGCCTTTGCGCTTTTTTTGCCTAGATCGTTAGTTTTGGCATTTTTTCACCTTTCTTAATCAACAGGGGCTCCTGTTGATTTATCTATACTTCTGCTAAAGTTGTATTTTAGGATTGCTGTTGCAAAATTTTTTCCTGTGTGATTGAACCTGTGTCTGTGTGGTCTGTTTGAGTTAGAAGACCTAGTTTGTATTACACCCGGCTAGGCCAGTTTAACTTAGAGGACCTAGTCCTCGTGTAACTCTACTATTTGTATTTTCACATCTAAAAATTTTCCTGTGTAACTGATTCCTGTGTGTGTGTTAAAATAACTTGGTCGGTTTTAGTGGAAGCCCTAGTTTTTCTCTTACACCGGACTAGGCCCATTTAACTTAGAGGTACTAGTCCTCATGTAATTCTTCTGCAGGGCTAGGCCCATTTTAGTTAGAGGACCTAGTCCTCAGTTATTCTCTCTTTTCTATTTCTCCTCTGATTTTGTGTGTGTCTGCAATGTCTAAGGATAGCAAGGAGCATATACCCCCTGCGTTCAAAAAACATGAAATGCTCCCAGAAAATGTCATTAACGGATGGCCACAGTAGCTGTGTCTACTCTTTGGGAGCCATCCATTTGCAAGAATCATGCTTGTTCTGTCATGCTTTCTCTCCTAGAGTGTTGCAGGAGAGAAAGAACAAGCTGATACTCAGGGGTCTTCTGAAACCAACCTTTGAGGAAGCCTTATTTAGTTTGTTGGCTTCTTCTTCCAAGTCTACAAATTCCATATCTGACTCCAAATCTAAAGCTTCAAATAGGCCTTCTCTGGCATTGGCTGGAGTCTCTGAGCCGCCTTCCAAATTACCTAAATCTGCCTCCTTGACTCCTCAGTCTTAGAAGCTGAAGGAGAGCACCATGGTATCAGAGTCGGTCACAGCTGCTTCGGTGCCGACTTCTGAACCTTTGGAAATAGCAGTTGAATCTACTGCTCAGAGCCGGTCTGTAGAATCCCTACCGATCTCCTTGCTAATCAAGTCTCCAGTGCCTGCTAGGTCGAGATCCGCGACTTTATCTTCCAGGAGCCTTTCAGAAGAAGATGTGGAGAGGGTAGTACTGAGACTCCTGAAGTCGTCTGCTCTGTCAAAATTTTTGTTGGCTCCGACCCAGTCTGCTCCAGAGCCACTCGAGACAGTTTTGCCCTCATCTGTGATTCCTCCTCCAAGCCATGTTGGCCTTTTGGAGCCGGAGTGCTTGTTACCAACGGTGGAACCCTCCGTTCCAGCTCCCCTTGATGCTGCATTGTAGCCGAGTTCAGCTCCGACACACTCTGCTCCGTCCTTTGTGTCCAGGGACCGAAGCTATTCTGTCAGCGCCGATGGGGAGGGTTTGAATCGATCTTCTGTTCCGAGCCTTCCTCTCGGTGCTTCCGTCAGGGTGAGCTTGGACCCTGCATCTATCCCGGAGCTGATGGCTCTGGCTCCGGTGCCAACCTTTACCTCTTCGGAGCGGGGAAGGTCTTTGGAGCCAGAGAGGTAGGCTTTTGAGGTGATGAGGAGTGTGCTCTCTCAGTCTACAGCCCCTGCCAGTGGTACAAGCACTCCCCCCCCCCCCAGGGCTCCCACTTCAGTCTCAGTACCTACTCTCTCTGGAGATAGCAGAGACCCGCAGTCTGAGGAGTCACCGGCTGGTGGTCCCCACTCTTCCGAGGCCTCCCCGGAAGATCCCTTCAAGGAGCCCCATTGGAAGAGGGTATGCAAGAGGCAGCATATTGACTCCCAGGATGAGTCTCTGATATCGGACACTGACCTCGAGGAGTCTGAAGGGTCCCCCAAGTCATCCTCTGATGTCTCATTTATGGACATCCTGGAGATCCTTAAACAGAGGTGTGACTGGCCCACTGTCAACCCTTCTGATGAGTAGTCGGTGTACCTGAAGGCTTTCGGGTCTCAGCCCTCTGCCTCTTGGGTGTCTCCACCTTTCAACAAACTAATGGATCTGGTTAGTCAGAAGGTGTGGGATACTCCCGATGCCATGGAGCGAGTTCCCAGAAGACCAAATAAGTTCCTGTCTGCCCCTCCTGGAAAAGAGTTCTTGTCTAAGGGCGTTCCTGTAGATGCCATAGTGATGCCGGCGGCCACGAAGGAGGAGTTGGCGGAGACTTCTTCCTCTCTTCATTCACCAAACAAGGAGTCTCGACCGATGGACAGATTTGCGAAGCATGTATTTAGTTCAGTGGCATTTACACTCCGATCTCTGAACTATCTTACCCACTTCACGAGGTTGCAGAGGGATCTCCTCAAGGAGTTAGGAGATTCCATACAGGGTGCTTGTCCTGAGGGAGTCCCTGATAGGATCTCTGCTCAGTTGTCCACCCTAAATTCTGTAGTTAACTCCTCCATGCGGCTTATCTTCCATGCTGCTGATGGAGCGAGCAGAGCAGCGGGTTCAGGAGTTGCCGTTAGGCGCCACTTCTGGATGCGCTTGTGTAATTTTGCAGAGCCGTTAAGCCCACCTTCACCAACAACCCATTTGATGGTTCCTCCTTGTTTGGTCCCAAGGTGAAAGAAACACTCACTCAGTGTGAGCAGGAAGGAAAGACTCTCTCTGCCATATGAGTCTGTTTTACCGTTCCCTCTTGACCATACCCCAAAGGTCAAAGGGGAGGTAAAATGTGGTTGAAAAAGTCCCAGAGGGCCTTTCCGGACACACAGAGTGAATCCTCCTTCAGAGGCAGAGGAGGAGGAAATGGTAGATGTCACCCTAGAGGCAGGGGCGATCCACAATACCAGCAAGGCCATGATTCCTTTCGAGGGCGGCCGTATCAGCGCTCCTGATGTGGGTCCCGACTGCATTTCTCTGGGGCCAGTTGGGGGTTGCATCTCTTTGTATTCAGAAGCCTGGCTAAATATCACCCAAGACAAGTGAGTACAAAGAGTTGTTATCAGAGGCTATATCATACCCTTTTCCCTTCCACCGTTTGTTCCCAAAAAGATCCCAGATGTTCCACCCAATGACAGGGATCAGGCAACTGTGGAGATCAACAAGTTGCCAAAAGAGTCATCCAACCCGTCCCAGCAGACCAGACAGGATCTGGAACTTACTCCAGGTTCTTTTTAGTCCCAAAATGAACTGGAGACTGAGGCCAATTTTGGACCTCAGCAGATTAAACGAATCCGTGAAGGACAGGTTTTGGATGGTCACACTGCAGTCGATACTCCCATTGTTAGGGAAAGACTATTGGATGTGCTCTCTGGATCTCCAGGATGCCTACTAACATATCTTCTTGACGCGTTGTCTATTTTTATATCTGCACTTCCGGCTGGGGAGCCAGTCCTTATCCATTTCATGCTCTGCCCTTTGGTTTCACCACAGCTCCCAGGGTGTTCACCAAATGCATGGCAGTAGTGACAGCTCACTTGAGATGTCAGGGATTCCAGGTGTTTCCGTATTTGGACGATTGGCTCCTGACCGCACCCACCAGGCATCTACTCATCCAAAACAGGGACGCCACCATACAACTTTGTGCTCAACTAGGGATCTCCGTAAACTGGGAAAAATCTGCATTACTGCCCTCGCAATCTGTGTATTTTATAGACACAGAGGTAGACACAGTGGATATGACAGTTCGTCTTCCCGCCGAAAGAGCACAAAACCTCATCTCGCAAGTTCAGCATAGACTTCCGCTTCGGAAGGTCAAAACAAAATGGATTCTTCAACTTCTCGATACGATGGCCTCAACCATTCTGTTAATATATTTAGCCAGGTTGCACATGAGAATTCTCCAATGGCTCCTGTTTTCCCAGTGGTCATTCCAATAGCTACCGCTGAGTCACCCTATCCTGCTGACGGAATCATGCAAAAAGGACCTTCATTGGTGGATAGCCCCCAACAACTTGTTCACGGGAGCTCCCTTTGTGCCTGGCCAACCCATTGCCACTGTGACCACGGATGCCTCCCAGGTCGGGTGGGAGGGCATTAACTTGGCAGGACTGTCCATGGCTCATGGCAAGAACACGAGGCTCATCTACATATCAGTGTTCTGGAGATGAGAGCGGTGCTTCTGGCGTTGCAAGCACTTCAGGACCTTCTTCCTCCAGGGGCGATTGCGATACAGTCGGACAACATGTCGGTTGTGTGGTACATCAACAAACAGGGCAGTACCAGATCTTACCCACACTGTCGAGAGGCCATGCGAGTTTGGGAATGGGCGATTTCTTCCCAGTGCTTTCTGGTGGCAATGCACATTCTGGGGACAACCAACGTGATAACCGACAAACTAAGCTGGGCAATCTTACTGCCTCACAAGTGGTCTCTGAAACAGGAAATAGTGGAACAGATTTTCTGGAGATGGGGACAGCCTTGCTGCGACCTTTTTGCCAGCCCAGTCAATGCCAAGTGCAGCAGTTATTTTCCCCTAATTTCCCCTCTGGGGGAAACACCCAGAAACGCTGTGGTCCACGATTGGCCCACGGGACTTCTATATGCCTTTCCTCCATTCCCTCTTATCCCCAATTGGCTGGGAAGCAAGTTGATCCTCATTGCTCCTTACTGGCCTCGTCATGTCTGGTTCCCCTTCCTCGAACCTCTTCTCCTGGACGATCCTTGGATTCTGGACCCAGTTCCAGATCTATTGTTCCACATGTCGGGTTTGTTACATCCTGCTCTCCACACCCTCAAATTGACAGAATGGCTGCTCCAGCTCCATCTCTAGTCAGGCTTCATGATGTTTCTTCATCAGTGTCACATATTCTCTTATCCCCGCATAAACCCTCAACCAGAAGGCTGTATGACAGTAAATGGAAAAGGTTTTCTGTTTGGGCACAGAAAATGAATGTGGATCCTTACACCGCTCCCATTCCCGTGATTCTGGAATTCCTTTCAGAGCTTTTTCAGCAGGGATCTGCCATGGCCACCATTAAAGTACAGTCGGCGGCAATCTCTCATTTTTATTTAGGGGTCTCCAAATGCCAACCTTATGTCTCATAAGCTATGCAAGACTTTCTTGAGGAGCCACTTTACTGAGACCACCATTACAAGAACCTGTGGCTTCTTGGGACTTAAATTTTGTGTTGTCCAAATTGACATCTCCTCCCTTTGAAACCTTCTCACTCATCTTCTTTAAAATATTTGTCTTGGAAGACTGTGTTTTTAGTAGCTATTACGTCAGCCAGACGTGTATCTGAGCTACAAGCTCTGTCTATTAAGCTATCTTATTTAATCTTTCATAAGGACAGGATATCTTTATGTAACAGTCCTTTGTTTGTTCTACTGCCACCTTAAATCAGTCCATTGAGCTTCCAGTTTTCTTTCCCAATCACTGTAATGCAGCTGAATATAGTTTCCACCAGCTGGACATTCATAGACAGCTACTTTTGTATTTGCAACGGACCAAAGAATTTCGGAATTCAGACCAGTTATTCATTTCTTTTTCTGACTCCAGATTGGGCTTACCAGTTTCTAAGGTGACATTGTCTAATTGGATTTCTAGTTGCATAGCCTTCATCTACAATTCGGAGGGCAGACCTTTACCCCACAGGATCAAGGCTCACTCTACCAGATCTCTGTCTACCTCTGCAGCCTTTCAAGCCATGGTACCACTTGATCATATCTGTGCAGCAGCTACGTGGGCTACCCCTCACACCTTTATTACTCATTGTAAGTTGGATTTGGGATCCAGGGGTAGAGCATCCTTTGGCTCCATGGTGCTCAGGAGTGTTTTCCAATGAGCCACCCAAGAATAAAGCGCTAGGGACACTGTCCCATGTGTAAAAATGACGGTGAGATTGGACTACCTAACATAAAGAAGTTATGTACTCACCATAACTTTCCATGTTGGTAGTCCATCTCGCCCTTCATTTTTACCAACCCGCCCTCCTGCCCCCATCCTGGAAGATCTGGAGGTAATAATTTAATTCTTTTGGTTGGTGACCCTTTAGTATTGGTTTGTTGGTTTGCTGGTTAGGGGTTTTTCTGTTTCTAGCGAGCAGCAAGCAAGATCTGGGGATTGCACTGGTGCACCATGGGATACCTGCTTAGCCACGAGCCAACCAGAAGTCTTCAAGCTTGAAAATCGGCTGGGTCGGAGCCGAGGATCGGCTCTGAACCCATATGTAAAAATGAAGGGTGAGATGGACTACCAACATGGAATGTTATGGTGAGTACATAAGTACATAACTTCTTTTTTTTTTGTATTTTAATGTAAAAATTCCATGTTTTATTCCCCTGTGACTTGTTGGACCTGCATTCCTTAAATTTCAGAAAAGCCCCCCCCCATGAATAGGCTTGCAGTTACCTGCCCGTTTTATGGGTTGGTGACATTTTACTTCATCTTAGGCTGTACTTGGTTAAAAAGCCAGAAGACTTTACTTAAACTGTCAGCCTTGTTTCTTTTTGAGAGTAGAATACTGTTACTGTTCCCTTGTTCTTGAGGTGCAGAATTGCTTTCCTGATGGCAACATCATTGCCATTTGTGTTGTTTAATTATAGTTTAAGTTGAGGCTTGTTTATGGCAGAGTTTTTGCTATCCGTACTGTGGTAATGTGTCCAAAGGAATGGAAGGAATTTAAGAAGTACATGTGTGGAGTAAAGTTTTTCCTTGCAGGATAAGCACTCCGAATGTTTGTGTTTAGGGGAGGCTCATTTCTTTGGTGCTTTGTGACATCTGCACCTTGTTTAAGTCTTCTCTTCTTATTAATAAAACAACTTGGAGTGAAAAATTAAAAAGTAAGGCTACCCTGTCCCCCAAGTTTTTTGCTGCTACAACTTTCTGTTCCCCCAAAAAACTTGAGACTAGTGATTTCTGCTACCCCATCCTCTTTCTGCCTTACCAATACATCTTTTCAAATAAAGTATTATCAAGATGAGACCAGCATATTGACAAAGAAAAGGCCTTGTTTTTCAAGTATGGGCTTGCTCTGTTTTGGCAGTTATTTATTTGTTGTTCGGTAGTTATTGTGTAGTGAAAAGTATCTTTTGTTGAATCCAGAGGTTTTCAATACATTTGTTGAAAATGTTTCCAATAAGTAACTTTTTTGTATGAAACAATTCCTTGTATGACTTTCATATTTTTAATAATTTATATCAATTTCTGCAGAGCTTATATTTCCAAGCATATAGAAATTTACTGAGGTGTACTAGTGATCCGTAGACTGAATTCTATCTTGGGTAAAGTGTTTTTGCACAAAAATGTATGACATGGTACTTTATGTATGGTTTGAAACACTTGGGAAAGTAAAATTATTCTAATGCACCAATGCTTTAATATCATCAGTTCCTGTAATATAAAAGTGTTAAGGTAATTGTAATATAGCTCAGGTATCTTCTGTTGTATAATGGGAATAGTATGCAAGGTAAGAAAATACATTTTTAACAGAATTTCCTTATTCTTTAATAAACTTTCTTCACCGTTATCCATTGTTAACGTATCATGCAGTGTACACATACTCAAATGCCGTATGTGCTCTGTCAGTATAGATTACTTTTTATATTCCAGCGGAGCTCCGCTCCCTCTTCCTATTCTCTACATCACCTAATCTGTCTCCCTAATAGTCTCCGCTACCCTAAACTTAAAGTCATGGTGTTGACCACTACTTGTCACATACCTAGCTAATGTATTGGTAATATTCTCTGTACGTGTACTGTACAGGTGTTCCCTGATTTGTTGCCAACATAAAATCATTGGCAACAAGTGCACCATGCTAGGTACACTATATGTTTCATAGCACAATCAGTTCTAACTTTAAACTTAAAACTCTAGGACAGAGAGAGCAGAGCTCCGCTGGATCCTGAGGTTGAGAGCAGATAGGGGATCAGGACTGAATGGTGTCACTTCCATTAAGCCAGTCCTGAATTCCAGAGGGGTTACCTAGATGATTTGGCATGCTATGCACTGTGTTATATATATATATATATATATATATATATATATATATATATATATATAATGTGTATATATATATATATATATATATATAATGTGTATATATATATAATGTGTATATATATATATATAATGTGTATATATATATATATATATATATATATATATATATATATATATATATATATATATATATATATATATATATATATGTATGTGTATTTGGTTGCTGCCTTCATTGTATGCATCACTTTAACAACTAGTCCTGGTTACGATAACATCATTGCGTTTTATGCATTAGACATGAAGGCCTTGACTCTAAAGTATTATGAGAAGTGAGTAACCTATGTTTTATTGGATGATTTTAGATTTGTTTAGTATTTAATTGGTGCATTTGGTATTGTGCAATATTTGGTGGTCTGAAGAAGCCACTGCTATGTGGTGTAAGTGCTTAACCTACTTTTTCACTTTTATTAAAGTGTTTGGTTTATGATAGCCGTGCTTTGCTCTTTCATTTGTTTTACTTTGCTTTTACTTGTGTTTTACCTTAATGGCAGTCCGTTTGCCCATGGGTTGATTTGTTTTGTTTGCTTGTCTCTATTTTTGATCACCCATAGGGGCATGGCTGAGAGTCAGAGCTTGTCTGTTAATGAGCCTGACTTTATCCCACCTGGATAAGGTAGTATTCACAGGCAGAATGGACTTGGATGCCTGTTACTTGGTACAGAAAATCCATTGTTGGAGTATGGTGTGGTAATAGCTGATAATGAAGATGTTGGAGAACAGAATTTTGACAGGATTTCTTTCCGCATGCATTTGAATACTATAGAGAATAACCTCTTTAAGTTAAAGAAGCTACAGCTGCAGCATTTTCACTTTGAGGCTTGCCTCCAGCTATGAGTGGCTCTAAGGGATTTGAGAGTTTTAAAGATGCCAACGTATGGTACACGATGTCTGGAGTTACTTGCGAGTTGGCAAAACCTCAACCTGGATACTAGTTTTGGATATATGAGACTGATGATTGACTTTTTTAAACCGGAGGAGGATAGGCTTGCATGGGAGATAGAGAAGCAGCAGGAGTTGCTCTACTGTTCCTTTCCTGCATCTGTAACTGATAAAATGGTAGGAGGTGTTATTAATAATATCACCACCTGTGAGAGAGGACATGTTAATCAGAAAAGGAAGAGGTTAGACAGAGATTTGTCTGACTTCAGAGGTGGTCACACCTTCTCTTGGCCCAGGATTGAGCAGGAGGTCGTTGTCCCAGTTCTAAGGGGTCACCTGTAGAGACTAGAGGAACATTGAATACCTCTGTGGAGAAGGGGGTCACCAGTATATGTGGTGAGGGCCCTGAGTTGGATGGGGTGGCTTAGCTGTGTCCAGGTGAGGGAGGAAGAGGGAGGATTCCACCTCCTTCCTAGCCTACTTACTCTCTTTCCAGTGAGTCATTTCATTAACCAATGGTGGTTAGAAGGAAGACGTTCCCGATTTTACAGCAGCAGGGGTTTCCCAAGCCACCTTTTCCCATTCAGTTAGAGGACGAGAAAGGGCAGAGCCGTTTAAGGAGTTGAGGCCGCACGAAGAGGAAGGAGCCATTGGAACCAGTGAAGTATTCCATTGTGAAGAAAATGTGAAATCCTCAAAATCGCTAGTGTTGAACTTGTCCAATAGGGCCTTGAGTGAGACTAACTTAACTGTTCTCAACATGGAACTGTCATTTATTCCTGCACAAGCTGCTGACTTGTCCAATACTATTATAGATTTGAAATTGTTCATTAGGAATGTTATGCTTAAGTTATCCCTCCCTGAGAGTGATGTTAGGGGCCAGTATAGATTTAAGAAACTTAGTAATTTTGTTCCATTAACTATCCAGTCCTTGAGGTATATGTGAGGATGGATTACATACTTTGTTTACTGGGAAATGTTTCTTTAATCTTAGCAAGTCAGAGTAGGCTGCTGTGAAGTCTACGTAGCGATGACTCGATAGTGGTGCACCCCGCTGGCAAGGGTAGTATGATTGTGGTTATGGCTGGGGAGTTCTATTATGATTCTATTATGACCATGTTGTCAAATGTGAGCACTTATGAGGTTATTAATAGCAAGCGGGTTGAGGATATGGTCAGGGAGCTACACATTCTTCTTAATGATTATTTGCTGAGTTATTCCATTTCTGTGGATTTGATGCAGTTTTTGACAGTTGAGTCACCTATAGTGCCCTTGTTTCAAGGTCTCCTTAAGGTTCCTAAAGATCTGGTTACACCACCAGTGTGATAGTGACTGGGAAAGTATGGGTTACCGAACCCTTCTCAATATTTGTTGAGAAGCATGTTCAACCCATATTGGATAAAGCGCAGGTAATGTTGAAGGATACTAAGCAGTTTCTTCAAGCTCTATATCTGTTTATGTGCTCTGGCAGGGCATCTAGGGATTTTTTACTGGCCACTTTAGATGTGGTCTCCCTTGCTAGGGACTTTCTCTCAAGTCACTTGCCTTTACATTAAATATAGTTATGATGCGGTGGATGCCTCTTCTAGGGTAGCTGTTTTTGGTTCAGTTGTGAGGAGATATTCTCTGCTTAGGCTCCAGCCTCTACCTGATGAATTAAAGCAAAGTTGATGGATGTTCCCCTGGATTCTAAACTTTTGTTTGGGGAAGCTGCTGCTGGTTTGTTAAAGTCCCTAGGATAAAGGTAAGGTTTTACAGGAGCTTAAACTTTGTTTTTGTTTCTCCCGTGCCCAAATTTCAGAGGAACTATCCCTCTAAGTTTGCCTTTTGTTCTTGGACATTTCCGCCCTTCTACTAAAGGCAAGAAGAGCGGCAAATTGCTCCTGCTGATAAGGCTATTCAGTTTTCAGGGTATCCAAAGCCTTCCCTTCCAGACAAGCCATGTGCTGTATGACTATCTGTTTCCTCCCTGCCACATTCCCCTTTCTCTTTGCCTTTCTTTTTCTCATCCTGCTTGGCTTCAGATCACTCACGAATCTTGGGTTATGTTGAACATACATCAGGGGTACTTTATGGTGTGGAAATCCTGCTCTTCTTTTATGGGCATTCCTCATCCTCCTCATTTATCCCAGAGGTTCTTCAGACTCCCTTGAATCAGGGTACTATTCAAGAGGTGTCTGTGTCCCAAAGGTTGGTTTCTAGTGCCAAGAAAAGAGGGCACTTGGCGACCTATTCTAGACCTCTCTCATCTAAACACCTTTTTAAAGTGCCTTCGTTTCAGGTACTGTCTTAAGATTCTGTTTCCTCTACTGCTCCCTCAGTCCTGTATTGTGTCTCTGGATTATAAGGATGCTTATCTTCATGTTCCGATCCATCCTCTTTTCAGGAAGTTTTTCCATTAATCTGTTTCTTCATGGCATTTTCAGTTCTCTGCTTTATCCTTTAGCCTTTCTACTGCCCCAGGGATATTCACCAAATGCTTTGCCCCTGTGATTGCTTTTTGCAGAGTTCTAGGGATCCAAATATTTCCTTACTTAGACCATCTGATGATTCAGATGTCCTTTCCAGAGACTCTTATTCCAAATACTTATTTTGCTATTTCCCTTCTTCAGAGCCTGGGGTTCACAATAAATTTCACAAAGTCTTCTTTGACTCCTTCTCAGGATCATGTTTTTCTGGGTTGCAAGATTCAGTCAGAGCTTATGATAGCATCCTTCTGAAGGCCTTAACTCTCATTTTTGTCTTTCACACTCTTCGTCCTCTGGCTTCTGTTACAGCCAGGGAATTTCTGAGAGTTCTGTGTTTCATGGCATCCACCATTCAGATGCTACCTCTGGCCAAACTTCACATAAGAAAGTTTCAGTTGTTTCTGAAGTCAGAGTGACTTCAACATGCACATCCTCCAGTCTTTGTAGTTCCTCTTCTTCCTTGTCTCAGACAGGAACTTCACTGCTTGATTAGGTAGTTGTCTCTGAACCCAGGGATACCTTTTCATCCCCATATTCCCTCTCAGCAATTGTTCACAGACACTTCAGACATGGGTTGGGGGTTGAAATTTGGCTCCCTAAAAGTACAGGGGGTGTGGGCACTTCACCAGTAGAGGGAGCACATCAACATCAAAGAGACAACATCAAAGAGATGAGAGCTCTTCTGCTGGCCCCTCAGGCCTTTTTTCATCCTCTTTTCTATCCAGGCCCTCTCAAGGTCTTCACAGACAATACCACAGTAATGTGGTATAGCAACAAACAGGGAGGAACAAGATCTTGCTGTCAAGTATCAAGCGACTCTACAGGAGGTTTATATCCATTCCAGTCAGAACTTTATAGCAGACAATCTGAGCAGGTCCTTAATACAGTCCCATGAACGGATGCTTCATGAGAATGTGTTTCAGGACATTATTCACCAGTTATAACTCACTGGCGGGCTTTTTTATGATGATGCATACTAAAAAATGAGACACATTAATATGAATCAGAAGCATGACCTAAGCTTTGTTAGTCTAATGGAGAGTTTAGAGGTAGTTTGTCTTTTTCAACAAACTAGGAATATGTTATTCCATTGTAGAATGTTTTAGGGTTATATTATTAGTTATTTTTTACTTGTTTCAAAGGTTTTGTCCATAGCTGAAGATTTCATATTTTTATATATAAAGTATATAATAAGTATTGTACATAAATGCAATTTCATCATACCTGTGTTTTTTGTCTTGTATAAATGTCTGATTTTAAATGCATATCTATTAATATTAATGGATTGAATAATTCAGGAAAAGGGGTAGTCTGTTCAAATACTTGTAGTTATATAAATCTCATATACTATTTCTACAGGAAACACATTTACTTAATAAAGATGCAAATAAACTTGCCTTCAAGAATTTTTTTTTGTTTTAGCAGGTTCTGGCTTTCAAGCTAAAAGAAGAGGCACCCTCATTTTATGGAAGAACTCACCAGTAATTCCTAAAGTAAAAAATACCTATGTTGATAAAAATGATATGCTAAGCATTGTTATAACTGAGTGGAGCAGAAAACTATATACATTGATGAGCTCTTACTGGATTCCAGGGGTTGGAGCTAAAGATACAAAAAATAACTTGGATACTATAGCCTAATACATAAAAGGTGAAGTCATAATGGCTGGTGATTTTAATTGTATTTTATCAGACAAAGATTCCACTGCAGATAGAAAGCTGAGAATCACATCTTCAGCTAAACGTTTAACAGATTTTGTAAATCTAATGAATGTAAAATATATATATGAGCTAAGGATAGATATGGAACACAAATACTGATAACAGATTCTTTGAAACAAAAATGTTATCACATAATCAGAGAAGTTTCAGTAGTTTCATGTCCATCATTGGACCATAATGCTATCATCTTCTTTTGGCTTTTTCCGGTTAGGGGTCACCACAGCGGATCACCTGTCCGCTCATGATTGGCAGTGGAGTTTTACGGTGTTGAGTTGCCAGCCCAGCGCCCAACCTTCCGCAGAAGACACACACACACACACACACACACACACACACACACACTCATATTTTTAAAACTGACACTCTTGTACATCACAGGAAATTGCCAGCATACATTATTAAAATAAAAGAATTCAAGGATTGGTATGCTAGAAATCAAAAATTTCCTAGAAATAAACATGAATGGTGAAGTAACTGACATTGTCCCGTGGGATTCACTAAAGCAGGTATGTTAGTAAAACAAGAGAATGGTACAAAGAATGAAATACACTACAGACCTCAAATACACTACAGACCATTATAGACACAGTAAAGTTAAATCTAAATCCAAATGACATCATCAGTCAGTCTGAACGTAAAAACTTAAATACAAAATATACTGAAATTCTAAATCAGAAAGTTTTAAAAAAAACCTGGAAAAACTTAAACTTTTGGCACATTCAATAAACCCTTTAAGCTTGCATAAACCTGCTCTTAGATCAAAGAAAATGAATAAAGTAAATCATATCAAAGAAATCATAACACACATCAACAATAAAAAAGAAAGTAGAACAGATATAGCAAAGGTATTATTGAGGGTTTTACGAGGCCCGGGTTAACAATGACTGCCACCAGTACTGTTAGCCAATAGGGTGCTGGCGGAAATTGGTCTACTGTTGGCCAAAGGAGAAGAAGAGGAGGAAGGTATGGCTGAAAGCAGGAAGAGAGGAGAAAGACTAGGACTGTGGTAGTGAAGGTCGGAACTTTGAATGTTGGCAGTATGACTGGTATAGGGAGAGAGCTAGCCGATATGATGGACAGAAGGAAGGTTGGTATATTCTGTGTGCAAGAGACCAGATGGAAGGGGAGTAAGGCTAGGTGTATCGGAGGTGGGTTCAAATTGTTTTATCATGGTGTGGATGGGAGGAGAAATGGCGTAAGAGTTATCCTGAAGGAACAGTATGCTAAGAGTGTTTCGGATGTGGAAAGAGTGTCGGAGAGAGTGATGTTTATGAAGCTGGAAATTGAAGGTGTAATGATGAATGTTGTTAGTGCATATGCTCCACAAGTTGGGTGTGCGATGGATGAGAAAGAAAAATTTTGGAGTGAGTTGGATGAAGTGGTGATGACTGTACCCAAGGGTGAGAGATTGGTGATTGGAGCAGATTTCAATGGGCATGTTGGTGAAGGGAACAGAGGGGTTGAGGAAGTGATGGGTAGGTATGGTGTTAAGCAAAGGAATGCAGAAGGTCAGATGATAGTGGATTTTGCGAAAAAGATGGACATGGCTGTGGTGAATACGTATTTTAACAAGAGGGAGGAGCATTGGGTGACATACAAGAGTGGAGGAAGATGCACACAGGTGAATTATATCTTAAGTAGGAGTGCCAGTTTGAAGGAGACTGGAGACTGTAAAGTGGTGACCAGGGAAAGTGTAGTTAGGCAACATAGGATGGTGGTTTTCAGGATGACATTGGTGATCAAGAAGAGGAGGAGGAGTGTGAGGGCAGCACCAAGGATCAAATGGTGGAATTTGAAAAGGGGTAATCGAGAGGTGGTGTTCAGGGAAGAATTAAGACAGGCAGTGGAGAGTTACCGAATAGCTGGGTAACTACAGCAGAACTAGTAAGGGAGACTGCTAGGAAGGTGCTTGGTATGACATCTGGACAGAGGAAGGATAACGAGGAGACATGGTGGTGGAATGAGGAAGTACATGAGACTATGCAGAGGAAGAGGCTGGCGAAGAAGAAGTGGGATTGTCAAAGAGATGAAGAAAGACATGAGTATAAGGAGATGAGGCGCATGGCAAAGAGAGAGGTGGCGAAAGCTAAGGATAAGGCGTATGGAGAGTTGTATGAGAGACTGGACACTAAAGAGGGAGAAAAGGACCTCTACCGATTGGCCAGACAGAGGGACAGAGCTGGGAAAGATGTGCAGCAAGTAAAGGTGATAAAGGATAGTGAGGGAAAGGTATTCACAAGACAGGAGAGTGTGTTGCGTAGATGGAAAGAGTATTTTGAGAGGCTGATGAATGAAGATAATGAGAGAGAGAAGGTTGGATGATGTGGGGATAGTGAATCAGGAAGTGAAACGGATTAGCAAGGAGGAACTAAGGACGGCTATGAAGAGGATGAAGAATGGAAAGGCTGTTGGCCCAGATGACATACCAATGGAAGCATGGAGGTGCTTAGGAGAAATGGCAGTGGAATTTTTAACTAGATTGTTTAATGAAATTTTGGAAAGTCAGAGGGTGCCTGAGGAGCGGAGAAAAAGTGTTTTGGTACCTATCTTTAAGAATAAGGGTGATGTGCAGAGCTGCAGTAACTTCAGAGGGATAAAACTGATCAGTCACAGCTTGAAGTTATGGGAAAGAGTAGTAGAAGCTAGGTTAAGAAGGGAGGTGATGATTAGTGATCAGCAGTATGGTTTCATGCCAGCAAAGAGCACTACAGATGCGATGTTTGCTCTGAGAGTGTTGTTGGAGAAAAACAGAGAAGGTCAGAAGGAGTTGCATTGTGTCTTTGTAGATTGGAGAAAGCATATGACAGGGTGCCTAGAGAAGAGTTGTGGTATTGTATGTGGAAGTCGGGAGTGGCAGAGAAGTATGTAAGAGTGGTACAGGATATGTACGAGGGTAGTGTGACAGTGGTTAGGACTGCAGTGGGAGTGACAGATCCGTTTAAGGTGGAGGAGGGATTACATCAAGGATCAGCTCTGAGTTCTTTCTTATTTGCAGTGGTGATGGACAGGTTGACAGATGAGATCAGACAGGAGGCCCCGTGGACTATGATGTTTGCAGATGACATTGTGATCTGTAGTGAGAGTAGGAATCAGGTTGAGGAGACTCTGGAGAGGTGGAGATGTACTCTAGAGAGCAGAGGAATGAAGGTCAGCAGGGCTAAGACAGAATATGTGTGTGTAAATGAGAGGGAGGGTAGAGGAATGGTGAGTATGCAGGGAGTAGAGTTGGTAAAGGTGGACGAGTTTAAGTACTTGGGATCAACAGTTCAGAGTAATGGTGAATGTGGAAGAGAGGAGAAAAAGAGAGTACAGTCAGGGTGGAATGGGTGGAGAAGAGTGTCAGGAGTGATTTGTGATAGACGGGTACCAGTAAAAGTGAAAGGGAAGGTCTACAAGAGGGTAGTGAGACCAGCTATGTTATATGGGTTGGAGACAGTGGCATTGACAAAAAGGCAGGAGTTAGAGCTGGATGTGGCAGAGTTAAAGATGTTAAGATTTGCACTCGGTGTGACTAGGATGGATAGGATTAGGAATCAGTATATTAGAGGGTCAGCTCATGTTGGACAGTTTGGAGACAAAGCAAGAGAGACGAGATTGCATTGGTCTGGACATGTGCTGAGGAGGGATGATGGGTATATTGGGAAAAAGATGCTAAGGATGGAGCTGCCAGGTAAGAGGAAAAGAGGAAGGCCTAAGATAAGGTTTATGGACGTGGTGAGAGAGGACATGCAGGCGGTTGGTGTGACAGAGCAAGATGCAGAAGATAGGAAGAAATGGAAAGAGATGATCCCCTATGGCGACCCCTAACGGGAAAAGCCGAAAGATGATGAAGATATTGCTTTGCAGACACTGATTGCTGTTCATACAGTGGTCACTGTACATTCTGGCTGAGTGTGTCTGCTCCGCTTTGTAAAGGCCTTGGGCCTTCAATAGAGGCCCCAACCCAAACAGGCATATCAGTGACCAAAACAGAAATAAATAGATGGATGGGCAGACAGATTAATAATAAGTAACGGTGCATTTTCATCATGGACTGTGTTACAGTACTAAGTCTTTGGAATTCCTGCTGTGCAGAAGCTAGTGGCTAAACCGAATAATAGAGTCTTTTACCATCACCTAGCCAACAGATTTTCTCAGTTGACCGATGGCAGGACATCAGTGGTTTAAAAGTGCCATCTTTAGTTCTTTCTTGCTGTGCAATCAAACACCCAAGACTCTTATGTTCTTCATATGGATTGCTGCAACAGTAGCCCAAGCTATGTGGTTAAATCCTGCTTAGGGTAAAACAGCTCTTCAGCTTTCAGGGTGTTGTCCACATCCCCAAACCATTAGTCAGCTCAAGCTGAGCTCACTAAAAGTCAGGTTTGGGTGTCAATCCCTTCACAGCTTTCCTGCTGCTGAGGAAAGCATTAATTTGCAGGATTTCTAGAATCAGCTGTCAGCTAACCCTGTTCCATTGCCTGGGGAAAAAAAACTTCTACTTTTATTTGTTATGAAACGGTAATCAAGCTAGGATAAAGTGTTTTTAATGACCATCACATTACTTTAAAATGGAAACTTAACTTTTTTTTTTGTTTGTTTTACTTTTCTGGTAAAAAGTTATTAAAACTAACTTTAAACCATTTTCTGTAGTAAAAGTTATGTTGTTTTGATATGGGGGCTAGGGTAAATGTTTAAAGTACCTTTTGCTGTGTTTTAATGGGGAAAAGTTATCTTTTTATAACATACTTGTTTACTGATTTTGCCACAGTGGTGGTGCTGCGGTAGCGTTGTTGCCTCACAGTAAGACGTTGTCCTGTTCGATTCTCAGCTAGAGCGTCTTCTGTGTGGAGACATGTGTGAATGGGCATACCTTCATTGAAGGTTGTGCATCAGGGCCAGCAACTCGGCACATAAAAGTCTACTGCCAATCATTAGAGGACCGGAGATCCGCTGTGGCGACCCCTAACCGGGAAAAGCCGAAAGACACAACAACTTGTTTACTGATTTTACTGCCTGGCTTCCCTGGGAATCGGGCACTTCTTCTGATGTTGCAGTTAGGCTTAGTACAGGAGCTTGATCCTTCCTGTATGCTGTTTTGTGGTAAAAGGCATTCAAGAGTTTGTATATCAAAATGGTTGTGAAGGCACAAATTGTACCTTCTCCATGGATTTCTGATTCAGAAACTGAGCAGAGTATGGTTCTGGCCAGTATTTTTTTAAAGGATTCTCTTTCTCTGAAATTATTTACAGAATGAATCAATTGTTTCAATGAGAAAACTGTGATGTTTTTCAGTCTATCAGGAAATTTATTATGATTTGTTACAGCTGGAATTTCTAGAACCTAGTCCTATTCCCCTTGTTATCTCTGTTTTGAAGGATGGTTTTGTGACAGCCTGCAACTTCCTGACAGCCAGCTTGTTACCCCAAAAAGATAAGACTATATAAAGAATATTTTTACGTTTTTACACTTTCATCCCGATCAGACCCAGCAGCTATCACTTAAGTGAAAAAAGCTGCTGATACATATTTGATATAAGGTTGGAAGGATTTTGACTGATTTAGGAAAAATTGTGTCCTGTGGCACTTGTTTTTAGAATTTAAAACAGTGTAAGAAACTTCTTTGTGTGGAAGATTTTCAATCCATATATCTCTAGTTAATCACTGTATATTAATCAGGTCTGACAAAAGTAGTAGAAGTAGCGAAGTTAAACGCGTCTTAAGTTAAAAAAAAAAATTAATAATAAAAAATATGTAATTGTACAGAATTACTAAGTATTCTAAAGTAATCCAGGCAAGGCAGGCAGTCTGTTTCCAGTCGAAAATCCTTTATTAAGTACACAGAAAAGTGATCCAAGTAAAACAAAAATAGAGTAATAGTTTCCTCACAAGCTTTCTAAATATATATATAATTTTTATCAGGCAAGGGAGTGGTTTATTGTGCTGTAAAACAAAGTGTTATTGGTGCACATGTTAAATTCACATCCCTTCCCCCATCAGTATGACATTCAAGCTGGTCCTGCCCTACTTAGTAGCTGTCATTTTATTCAAGACAATATACTACATGGCTGGAAATATATCAACCTTAGTCCATTTGGGAATCAAAAATATATGTAAATATATACATATGCACTTTGCAAGTAAAAAAATCATATTCTATTTTCATAACCTATTGTTAACAAAGATCACTTTCGTCCTTCTAGACTTCTTCAGGTCTGTGTACAAGAACCCTAACAATTATCTATAAAAAATATATATAATTGTATAATTAGTTATTAATGTTATTACACATCATTTTGAATAAAGTGGAAAAAAGAGAACCAGAAAACGAAAAAAAAGTAGAAAAAATGTATGATGATGGAAGCAAGATATACACTTAAATTACAACTGATTTAAAATGGTATTTAAAACCATTAGTAATCTACTTAATCTGGTTATATAAGAGATACCACATCATTATAAATTTTATTTAAAGTGCATAAGGGTTATATTATTATGACAGCTACTAAGTAGGGCAAGACCAGCTTGAATGTCACACTGATGGGGGAAGGGATGTGAATTTAACATGTGTACCAATAACACTTTGTTTTACAGCACAATAAACCACTCCCTTGCCTGATAAAAAATATATATATTTAGAAAGCTTGTGAGGAAACTTTTACTCTATTTTTGTTTTACTTGGATCGCTTGTCTGTGTACTTAAGAGTTTCGACTGGAAACAGACTGCCTGCCTTGTTTAGATTACTTTTGAATACTTAGTAATTCTGTACAATTATATATTTTTTATTATTTTGTTTTGACTTTAGACACGTTTAAGTTCGCTACTTCTACTACTTTTGTCTGATCTGATTAATATACAGTGATTAACTAGAGATATTCTTCCACACAGAGAAGTTTCTTACACTTTTGTTTTTGGACCCACTACACTTATTTGGTGGGTTGTTTTGAGACTTCGGGGATATCACGGAGATTACTTGTTTTGTTTTTAGAATTCACAATCATCAAGCTCATTTGTTGTCTCTGATTGACTGTTGTGATAATATGAGGAATATCTTGGCTTCTTTTCTCCTCTTGTAAGGAGAAATCTGCTTTGTGTAACCGGGTTTCTTGTGTTTAAGTGGCTACCCATGGTTTGAAATATGCATATGATTCTGCCGATGCTTTGGAACTGTTAGAGGTTTGCCTCACTGTGATTGCAAAACCTCTTGGAGGATGTCAAAAATGAATTTTTAAATTCTCCCTTTGGTAGAGAACTAGTGCTTGGACCTTATGCTGCAGAGGTTACTAAAAAAAAGAAAAACTGAGGGAAAAGCTGATCCAAGAGTTCTGTCCGATTTTTTCAGCCCTCCCTCTACAACTTTCTTTAAAAAGCAAAATACATTGACTCAGCAAACTGTAAGAAAATATTTAAAAATCAATGACAGGGAGGTTCCAATAAGAGAGCAGGAACCCCCAATGAACAAGACCTTTTAGTAAATGTGAATAAATATATAAAATACTTTCTCTCTCCTTGGGCAGTCTCTTAATACTTCTAGAAAGTCTGAACTGCTATTTCTGTGTTTAGCAACAGATGGGTTGTGAAGAGTAATCCATCAAGGTTATAGATGTCAGTTGGAGTCTTGCTTTCCTTTTCAGGGGATGCTTCCTCTCCCACCACACTAACACTTCACTTTTCCTTCCTGTCATTTAGCATATTCTTTCTCAAGAGGTGATAAAAGCTGTCCCTCCTCCAAAATTAGGGAAATGGTTTTATTCTATGTTTCTGGTGCCAAAGAAAGAAGATTCTTGGAGAGCAGTTCTGGATCTTTCCTTTCTGAATCTGTTTTTGTACTGAAGTTAGAAATGCAGTCACTTCACAACTTGTTACCCCGTATTCCCCATTTTGTGTTTTCTAGTGATCTTAGATTTAAAAGTTTCAAACAATTACATTCTTATAGATCAAGATTTTTGCTGCTTCTTAAGGTTTTCTGTGTCTGGATCACATTATCAGTTCTCTGCCTTACCCTTTGGTGTATATAGTGCTTCAGGGGTATTCACAAAGTGTCTAGTTTTTGTGATAGCTTATGACAGACTGCAATGCATTCAATATTACCTTACTTTGAAAAAGACTCTGCAAAGATAATCAAGTTATCCAAGTGTCAGGAATCTCTTACTTGGGTAAAAGATCTCCTGCACAGACTCGGATTCCAAGAGAATGTACGGATATCTTGTCTGACTCCTCACAGGATTATTATATAGCGTGTTACTGAACATCTCCGTTCAAAGAGTTTTTCTTCCACAAGCAAAAAAGATTGGTACTTGGATCTATTCTTGATTTTTTCCCCCACTTAGACTACCATATCAGCAAGGAAATTACTCTGGATTCTGAGTCTTATGGCATCACTGATGGTTATGACACCTCTTGCAAAACTTAACATAAGAAAAATCCAGTGGTGCCTGAAATTTGTATGGTCTTAGCATCAGCATACTGTGCCATTTCACATTCTAGTTTTTGGTGTTTGTGAAGAAGGAAGATTGTGCGGTGTTAACAACAAATCTCTCCGAATCCAGGTTTCCCATTCTCTCTTCCTGCTCCAGCACAGTCGGTCCCAACCATACTTTCCAACTGTCAAGATTTTCACAGAATGTCCAGATTTTTGCCTCATATTTTTGATCCATTCCTTATAAAATTTGTAGTTTTCTGAAAAATTATTGAAGTCTGAAGTCACTAAATGACAGAAGTTTGAGTTTCAGACTGTATATCCTTCATAAATTACATGCTAATGCAAAACCTGTTCTTCTGTTAACTTTCTACATTTCATCATCATCATTAACCCCTTTTTTCATTTTCCACATGGTGTTGGGGTATCGTGTTAATTGTCCCATCCCTCAATTTAATGCGACACTTCTGCCTTTTTCGACACTCATGCCTATCACAGATCTTCTCTCTCACAATCCATTCACCTCTTTGCTGGACGTCATCCTTTCCTCTTGCCTTCTTCCTGTCTGTCCCAAATCTTCTTCACCAGATTGTCTTCTACTTTTCTGCACATGCCTGAACCACTGTAATCTGTTATCTTTCATTTTGTTCTGCAATTGGAGCTACTTTGGCTTCTGCTGTTAAGTCCTCATTTCTTCATCTGCCCCACAGGGTGCATCCTACCACCCTTCTCAGGCACTTCATATCCTTCACCTGTAGCTTCCTCATCTGCTGTGCCTTTACTGCCCACATTTCTGTACCATGCAGTAGCACTGCTCACACCACTGTCCTGTCCACCTTACTTTTCAGCTTCTTTGGCATTCTTCTGTCATTCACTATGCTTGAGACTCTATGCCAGTTGGCTGCAGCCCCTCTGATTCTAGCTTTGACCTCTTCATTCAGACGTCCCTTCCTCAACCACCCCACCCAGATTCTTGAAGCTATTAACCTGTTTCACCATCTTCCCTTGTATGTCAATTTTCAACAAATTCTAATTTCCCCAATTTGCTGCCTTTACCACTGTCTTATCTGTGCTTAGTTTCATCCCATGTACCTTCGGTTTTACATTCCATTCCCCTGTCCTTTGCTGAAGTTCTTGCTCAGAGTCTGCATGTAATGCCACATCATAGGTTCATAGGTTCATACTAGGCTATCTGCCCTAGGGCATTTATAAGCCTAGCCAGAGTGTGTTTGGCTTTCGCCACCCATTTTAAATTAATTTTGCTATGCCCTTTTTCGAGGTTAGTATACTGTGCCTCTGTCTAACAGTGACACAGAAGTGATACCCAGGGTAAACCTATGATCCCCCCTCCACTCATCAAGATTCCTCTTGAAGAGAGTCAATGAGGGACTCTGCCTAATCTTGACTGGGATTTTATTCCAGAGTGAAGGGAGCCTCTGGGTTATGAATCTGTCCCTCCAGCGTGTCCTATTTATTTCAGTGCTGAGGGTCAAGTCTCTTGAGCGCGTAGCTCGATGGGATTTGGATTTTCTGAGGTGCAGCATGTCCATTAATTACGGGTTGGACATGGCTTTATATGTCAGGCACAGATCGCCTCTGAGCAGATGGTATGCCACTGAGTAGAGCTGGAGTTTCTTTAACCGGGCAGCATATGGCATCTGTTTGAGCCCTTTGATCCTCTTGGTGAGGTACTTTTGGGGTCTTTCCAGTTGCTGCAGGTGTCTGGTAAGGTACATCCCAAAAGGGGCATTGTACTCAATTATGAGCCTGATGAGGGATGAGTAAAGAGGCACGATGACCTCCCCTGATCTAGATGTGAATCCCTTCATGATTAGGTGGGCTATATAAAATGTTTTTCTAACCACTTTGGCCACGTGGTTGTCGAATAAGAGATTGCTATTAACTTGGGTCCCCAGGTCCCTAATTAATTCTTCAGTACTTAATGGATTACCATCTATGTGGTAATTTGTAGGCACTTTGTTTTTGCCGAAGGGGATGACTATACACTTTTTGGCGTTTAGCATGAGGCCATGGCTCTGGCACCAGTTGTCTGTTTCTATGAGGCCCTTTTGTAGGATGCTTGTGTCGGCTGGAGGGTCGATTATGGGGCCCAGTTTGCAGTCATCTGCGAACTTGGTCAGCCACAGTCCTTCCGTGTTGGCCTGTACGTCCGAGAAATATATACTGAACAAGAGAGGTCCCAGGACTGAGCCTTGTGGGATGCCGCTTGTAACTGGTTTGGAGTCTGACATGGCACCAGCAATTCTAACCATGTGGGTTCTGTCCTTGAGCCAGTTTGCAACCCATCTAGTGACATAGGGGTTTATATTTAAGCTGGTGAGCTTATCTATAATGCCCGAGTGGGGTATTGTATCGAAGGCTTTTGTGAGGTCCAGGTAGGCTGTGTGGACCACCTTCCCCTTGTCAATGGCCTTGGTGACTGTTTCAATGAAATCGACCAGGTTTAAGAGGCAGGATCTGTCCTTAACAAAGCCGAACTGGGTAGGATCCAGTGTCTGTAGGTCCCCAATATCTTTATTTATGAGGTCCATGATGATAATTTCCTTAGCTTTGCAGACCAAGCTAGTCAGGCTTATGGGGCGATAGTTTCCAGGATCCGTTGAGGCACCACCTTTGTGGAGAGGGACCACTGTTGCTGTACGCCACTCTTTGGGTACATATCCTGTAGTAAGGCTGAGATTGAACAGTAGTTTTATGTTTGGGTTTAGTTCTTCTTGGAGTTCATGTAGGACACAGCCCGGGACACTGTCTGGTCCCATTGATGCTGTGTTTTTAGCTTTGGAGAGGGCGGCTCTTACCTGAGCATCTGAGATGGAGTTTAATTCCTCTGTACTGCCCATGGTTTTGGATGTCCCCATCTGCATACAGCAACTTTATCTATTCCTTCTGACCTGTTTGCTAATGTTGTTCATCACCAGTATGAATAGCAGTGGGCTCAGAGCTGAACCCTGGTGTACACCCACTCCCACTGGGAACCCCTCTGTGAGACCAGTCACTGGGTCCTTGTACATAGCCTGCACTAATTCTACCAATGCTTCTGGGTCTTCGAGCCACCACAGTACTGCCTGAAACAGTTTTCTTGGGAGCTTGTCATATGTTTTCTCCAAGTCTAGGAATGCCCAGTTGGACTCTTTCCTCGTTTCTAGCTTCTTCTTGGCTATCTGTCTCGCTGCAAACATTGAGTCAGTTGTGGTGTATCTTGATCTGAATCCACACTGCTGATCTACCATCTTACTTTCTACTGTTCTGTTTATCAATCATCCTCTCCAGAATTTTCATGCAATATGACAGGAGTTTAATTCCTCTGTACTGCCCATGGTTTTGGATGTCCCCTTTGTTCTTGCATACTGGCAGGAGTATACTTATCCTGCAGTCATCTGGGATATAACTTTTTCTCCACACTTCTGTGAGTACCCTCAGGGGCCATTTCTTCCCTTTCTAACCCAACATCTTTATCATATCTGCTGTGACCTCATCTGAGCCTGCTGCTTTCCCTGATGTAATTTTCCTTAGTGCTATTCTTACTTCTTCTAGTGTGGACTCCTCCTCTTCTCTCATCATGGGCTGTGTCTGGGGCAGTACAGCTTCTTTGAGGTTTTCTTCATTCAGAATCTGCTGAAAATATTCCTTCCATCTGCCTTTGTTCTGTGGACTGATGAGCAGGTTGTTGCTGGCATCCCCTATGAATGGTGTCTGACTATCTTCTTTATCTTTCTGTCTTTGCCTTGCAGCCTGATATAGTTTCTTTGTGCCATCTACTGAGTCACTTTCCAGAAGCTGGTAGAGTGCCTCCAATGCCCTGTACTCTGCAATTGCAACTCCTTTCTTAGCTATTTTGTTAGAGTATTCCTTCCCAGCCTGGTCGGTATTTCTATCTCCCACTTTTTCTTGCACTCCTCCTTTCTGTTGATGACTTCCTGGACTTCTGCATTCCACCACTAGGTTTCATTATGTACCTTATTTCCATACCTGGCTCGGCCACATATCTGATCTGCAGTCCTCACACATGCTGTTTTGAGGCACTGCCATTCTTCTTCAACTCTACCTATTTCCTCCTCTTGGGGTGCTAGAGCCTTGAGTAATTCCTTGAACTATTGTACTTTCTCTTCAGTCAACTTCCAGGTCTTTAGCCTGGTCTCTGGTGACCTTTAGAGCCTTCTCTGACCACTGCTTGCAGCTGATTTTGGCAACCAGTAGTTTATGCTGTTGGCTGACTTTGCAATCATTGATTCTACCCCGGTGCCCTTTTCTTACATGTCGGCCATTCTTGTATGTGATCTTGTGACTGTCTTTCAACTGTCTTGACAAAACAAGATCTTTCAGAACAACTGTTCAGTTGTTCATTTCTTATGAAAGTAATTTAAAAAGGACAAGCTGTCTCAAAACAGACCGTTTCCAAATGGTTCTCTCATGCTATTACCTTTTCATAAGTTCATATAGAGTAAGTTCATACTAGGCTAACAGCTCTAGAGCCCTTACAAGCTTAGCCATATTTATCCCAAGTTGCCCCAGTTGTCGGTGGCAAGGTGAGTAAAGTTCGCAGAGGTAAGGGTCTATTGTAGTTAATTCTGACTCCCTCTGTCTAGGAGGGACATGGGTGCCACTCCAAGGGTGAATTTGTGGTCACCCATTCATTGGTCTTGGTCAGGGAGAGGTTCTGTTTCTTGTGAACTGGAAGCTTGTTCCAGCATGACATTTTCTTGTCGGAGGGTAGGATAGGATCCCTGGAGTGAGTGACCCTTATGCAGTTTGATTTACGAATGTGTTGCAGTTCCATCAGGATTGGGTCAGAGACTGCAAGCCAGGCACAGATCACCCCTTAGCAACCTGTACGAGACAGAATACAGTGACAGGGCTTTCAGTCTTTCCATGCAAGGCTTGTTTTGTGTGTACCCTGTAATTTCTTGGTGAGAAATCTCTGTGGTCTCTCCAGTTGTTGCAGGTGTCTGGTGAGGTATGTGCAAAACAGAGCTTTGTACTCCATTAGTAGTCTGATGAGGGCTGAGTATAATGGAATTCTAACATTCTTGGATCTAGATGTGATGCCTTTACTTACAAGATGTGCTACATAGAAGTATCTCCTCACTATTGTGGATACTTGATGGTCAATTATCAGATTGTTATCATCCTGAGTACCCAGATCACATACCACTGGGTCTACTCTTAAGGGCATGCTGTTTATAATGTAATTAGCATGGATGTCAGCTTTCCCAAAGGGAATAATAATAATTTTTTTTTGCATTTCACTTTTAATCTATGGCTTTGGCACTGATCATTTGTCTACATTAAACCTGTCTGCAGTATATTAACACAATTGGGGGAATTCATTGACTGCTCCCAATTTGCGGTCATCAATGAACTTTATCAGCCATAGGCCATCCAAGTTTGCCTGGACTTTTGAGAAATAAATTCAGAACAGTAAAGGACCCAGCACAGAACCCTGTTGGTACTCCCCTGGTGACTGGTATTTTGTTAGAGGTGAAGTCACCCACTTTGATAGTGTGTCCTGTCAGTGAGCCAGTTGGATACCCATTTGGTAATGTTGGGGTTAATTCCCAATTGGAAGAGTTTCTCTATAATACCTGAGTGGAGGATTGTGTCAAATGCGTTGGCTAGATCAAGATAGGTGGTATGCACTGTCTTTTACTTGTCCAGAGTCTTGGTGACTTTCTTGAAGTCAACCATGTTTAACAGGCATGATGTATCTTTAACAAATCTGAATTGAGTTGGTTCCAGAGTTTGGAAATTACCTATGTCTTTATTAATAAGGTGTCTCTCTTTTTCTGTTTTCTCCAAGTCTGTTGGGTTTCTAATACCATGATGGGAGTGGACCCCATTCATAAGTCAAAGTATAATTAAAGTTCCTGGAATTAGTATTGTTTCAATCTTTGATGTTAGCCAGAAGTGTTCTTTGCAGTACCCACAGTGTGCCCAGTAATGACTCCTGCAATTCATATGGAGTTGCATGTATTGGTAACGTATCTAAGTATGATTATAAATTCTTTTTTATAACACCCATTGCTCATAATACTCTTGGAACTATCTGGGTATCCTTCCACATTGCCCTCGTTTTGCCCACAAATCCTGGTATTTTATGACTTTGTGTGTCTCTGTGCGTAAGACACTGTAGTTACTGAGTGTAGCAATTTCAGTGATCACTGCTGCTTTTGTCTTCTTTTCATGGACTACTATACCTGGTTTTCTCGCATCTATTTTTTGAACTGTTGGTAATGGTTGATCCCATGTTAACTAAACTTCATCATTTTCTATAATGTTTTGTGGCTCATGTTTCCAGTGTTTTTCAGCTACTTCATTATTATAATGTTGGTACAATCCCCAGTGCAGCAGTCTTGTCACATTATTATATCACAACCAGCAAGATGTGTTATTGTTTCCAGTTCTGTTTTACAAAACCTACAAAGGTGCAGTTGGACTCAAGTCAAATACCTTGACCTAGATGATGCAGTAAACCACTTTAATAAATCTTTCTTGGATATATTACATGCACATGCTCCTGTTAGAATAATCAGAGTAAAATCAAACTATGCCCTCTGGCTAAGCAGAAGACACTAGAGCCCTTCTGAAAACAAGAGATAAAGCCTGGGAACTGTGGAGTAAGACTAACACAGTACTTTCTAAACAACAGTATCAATAACTTAGAAATAAGGCAAAAAAAACAGATAAAACAGGATGAAATAAATTTCTGTCATAACACTTAAAGCACATATAAAAAAAAAACCTCAAAAATTCTGGCCAGCTATAAACTTAATCCTTCACTCAGTAAATCTACTACACCAACACCAAACATCCACAAAAATTCCGATAGCATAGCTACCATTTTTAACAAATATTTTACTGAATCTATAATTGCCCTTTCCAAACAGCAAACTCCTACTCCTGATACCAAACCAGCCAAGTCTACAACTAGCAATGCCTCTTTCTCCCCAGTTCCTACAGCCACTATAAAAAAACTACTACAGAAACTAAAACTTACTCCACTTGCCCAGTCAATACCTCAAAATTGCAGCTGAATCAATAGCCTTCCCAGTATCAATCCTTATAACTAGATCTATTCTTGAAAACAAGGCCCCTCAACTGTGGAAAATTTCCCATGTAATCCCACTTCATAAAGGGGAGACCTTCCACAGAACTGACAAACTATCGGCCAATTGCTATTCTTTCACCTCTTTCTAAGTTACTCAAAAGGTGTATTCATCTCCAGGTCATGAAATTCTTACTAACAAATAACCTTGCAAACACTCAGCATGGATTTCGCCCATCACATAGTACCACTACAGCTCTCTTATCCTTCACTATTACAGTAAAGCATCACAGGAATAACAACTATGTATCAGCCATCTTTCTAGACCTATCAAAAGCTTTTGATATGGTCTTCCATTCTAAACTAATAGATGTACTAACTGAACTATCTTTCTCACCGTCTGCCACAGCATGGCTTCATAACTATTTATCTGGCCGTCAGCAATCTGTTCTGTGGCAGGGTGATCTATCTCTATGCCTTCCTTTATCCATTGGTGTCCGCCAAGGATCTACCTTAGGCCCTCTCCTTTTCTCCCTCTTTACTAATAATCTACACACAGCTACTCCACATGGTTCTATAATACAGTATGGAGATGATTCAACACTTATCTCTGCTAACACGTCTATCAACTCTTCTTTCTTAAACACAGGAATCTTTCACTTCTGTTGAAACATGGTTAGCCAATGCCCATCTAAACCTGAACCCAAACAAAACTAAATTATTACTCATCCAGCCTAACAAGACATCTATCTCATGCCCAACATTTAACATAATAGCCAAAGACAATACTGTGATCTCCCCAACAACCCATACAAAGCTTCTTGGAGTGGAAATAGACAATACCCTAAAATTTGACTTGCATGTCTCCCTAACTGTAAAAAAGTCCATAAGAAACTTTGAAGTCTATATAGGCACAAAAGGTTCCTGACCACAATGGCCAAAATAACGTTAGCACAAACCCATCTGCTCTCCACTCTACTATATGCCTCTCCAATTTTAACTAATCTAAGGAAAACTGACGTATCTGAGCTAGAAGCATTTTATAATAAAGCTGCTAAGTTTGCATTCAACTGCCCATATAGAACACATCATTGTACAGCTTTAAGGATAATAGACTGGCTTGAGCTTCCCAACATTATTCTTTACAACCAACTCTCTCTAACTCGCAAAATTGTAACACAGCAAACTAGAACCCCTGCACTACAAAATCTCATCCTTCCTTACAGTTCCAGCAGACCACTTCGCTCTAACAATAAGAAATTACTCATTGTCTCCAAGGCCAACAACACTGCAGGAGAATCTTTATTTTCCAACTATATATCTCGTATGTGGAACTCCCTTCCTAAATCCAGTCTCTCAGTCTCATCCACTAACCACTTTAAGCCATCACTTAAAGCTTATCTAAAAAATAAGTGGCTATGTTCCTGTAGTAACCCCTCATGAATGCTCTGATACATCACAGTATACCCAAAACATCCAACTTTTCCCCGGTGTTTAATCCTTTGTTCCTACTGACCTGTCTTAACCTTATATCTTGGTATAAGTCATACCGACAAATAGCTCTAGCTATGTTCAAAGCCCAGGTTTTGTTGTCAAGATGTAACAAATGTGTATGTTCGTATGTATAGTACATTTTGTTTACTTTATTGATTATTGTAATGTGTGCATGAAAATTTATTGTTACTCATGGAGCTTTTCTCTCCGGGCCTCTGCTGAAAAAGGAAGCGTGTCCAGTCGGACTTTCCCGATAAACAAATGTTGGATAATAAATAAATATATTTGTGTGTTTCTCCCATATGTTCAGTGGACTTATTAAACCAATGTGTACATAGTCCACTGTCTTGGGCCTCCAATATTAACCTTTCGTCTTTTGGTTTAAATTCACCTCTCCTTAACCATTCCTGCATTTTGTCCTGATCAACATGAGGTTGTTCAAAGAGTTTTCTGTACTTGTAAGTATATTTATCCATTTTCCACATTTCTTGCCTTCTCATTTGATCCTTCACTTTATATTCTTTCGTTTGTTTTTTTTTTTTTTTTTGGCACATTCGGTTGCTGCCTGATTTTTATCTACTTCTGGTTTGATTTCCATTCCAGCTTGACACCGACATGTTTCTGCTAAACTAAGCAAGGAAGTCATCTTAGATTTATTCTCCTTCTATTTTAAAACTTTCACTATGTTTGGGTCTTGTGAGCTCAGTAAATATGTATGTAGTCCTACGATTGCGGATCTGTACATATAATCAATTTTGAGGAGGCCCATACCTCCTTCAGAGCAGGGCATATATATATTCTTGGTATATGCTAATTTTTATAAATCATTTGATGAGCATAAGTCTTCCTTCTTGTTTTCCTGTCCAACCAGTCCTGTACCTCTTGGTGCCAGTCAGTCACTTCAGAAGTGTAAGTGAGGACAAGAAGAGCAAATTAGTTTGTAGCTTGGCCTTTGTTCCTAGATGTCAGCTCTGTTTTCACTATTAATTTTAATCTTCTAAAATATTTCTTACTACATTTTATTCTCATTTGTTCATGTTTTATTGTTGATCCTTCATCAATTCCCAAATATTTATACACTCTCCCTCTTGCTCAAGTTCTTTTATATCACATTCCTATCCCAGGCTGATGTTTTCTTGGTGCTGTAGCTTTCCTGCTTTAAAATTTGCTTTTGCACATTTAGTAAAACCAAATGGCAGTTACATCATCTGAAAACGTATTGATCACTCGCGGTTGTGCTTTCAGTCCCTCACCTGATTAATCATACAGTTTTAAATCATTCACAAAAAAGATGAGAAATCTTTATACACTATTGTTTTCTGGGACCCAAATTGTAGCCATGACCTAATATGTTAAATAGACAGCTTAATGAGTTAAGGGCAAGACAAAAGAGCAACAGTGACAGAGTCAACCTGGAATATCCCCATTTGAATTTTTATCCCGGGAATAATAATTTGTCCTTTTATCATGGCTTAACTGCAAAGTGGTTTGCCACTGTTTTATGGTCACTGTAATGTAAGTGTAGGGTGTATCTTGTACATTTTTAAGCGCTCTTATCCATAAATGTGGGATACTGTCAAATGCTTTTTGTAGTCTATCCATGCCATACATAGTCTTGGATTCTTCCCCTTTTTACAGTTCTCCGTTATGACTTTAACAACAAATGATCTTTTGTTCCATATGACTTTCTTCTGTTACCTTTTGCTCTATTGCCATGATTGAGTTTTCTTCTAAATGATTATAAACTCTGTCAGTATTAGTTCCAGTCTATATATGTCATCGGAAGGCATATTATTGGGATATAGTTTTTAGGATAGCTTGCAAGTTTGCTCTTAAGTAGAAGTATTGTTTTTTTCCTGTTGTTAACCAGGTTGGTGACTGTTTGGGGTGTACATTTAAGTAATTCTTACTCATGGCTAAATCTTCATGTAAAGATGTTAATACTTTTAGCCAGAAGTTAGGTACTGCATTTGGGTCTGAGGTTTTCCATTTAGAGGTTTCCTTAATTTTGTTTCAATTTCTCTGGCTGTTACTTCATCCCATTTCATATCCTGTACATTTGGAACTCTTACTGTTTCTTTTACTTCTATCCATTTGGTATCTTTGTTATGTATATATATTCTTTTTTTTGGTGGCGTTTCAATTCCTTTTGCCTTGTTTCCCAGTTCTCTACAAAACTTTTTTGGGTCATCAGTAAATTGCTTGTTTGGTTTTTATCTTCTAAGTTTTTCTGCCTGTGTTGATATTTTTAGTTTATTATTTGTGATAGTGCAAATAGATCTCTGTTCTGATACTGTGCAAATAGATCTCTGTTCTGATACTGTGCATTGCTTTTATCGGGTCTATCTTTCTGAGTATTGTGTTGATCTGTTCCATCTTCTGTACTCTTCTAACAGTGACGCATCTGGTCTTAACTACCTTTAGTTTTCTCTATTTGATATTTCCATGATGGCATTTGATTTCTTCCTTTCCTTTCACTTAATGCCCTGTGTTTTGTGGTAAGACTTTATCTGGTATTAATTTAGTTGCACAGTAATGTATCCTATTTACTTCTGTTATATTGCATGAAACTCTATGAACAGTCCTAATTATTGTGTTATTTTGTTTTATGTAACTTCTAACTTGTTGGGTTTTATTGACTTTCTGTAGTCCGTTTCTTTCATTGATGTTAATATGTCTGTCCAACTCTGTTGCCTCAAGCAACTCTTCTTAGATCATTTTCTTCTAAACTGAGGACACATTCTTTGTCCTCCATTTCTTGTGGGCATTCTACAGAAAGTTCCAGAAAATCTTCCTGGGCCTCATTCTCTTTAGTTTCATCCTGTGTCCGCTATTGCTCTTTCATATTGGAACTCACTAGCTTACCGCTCCAACTGAACTTTTGAACTGATTTCCTATGAAAAGCTCCAAAGTATTTTCATATGGCAGTTGATCAGATGTTTCCTGCTCCACTGGTTTCTCCTTAATTTGTTGATCCGTTGGTCTGTCTTGCTGTGGTGTTACAGTTAGATTTTCTACACTAAATCCTTTACTTCACAAGTAATCCATAGCCTCAGTTTCTATTTCTTTAACTTCTCCTTTACTATTCATTGTTCTACTTTTTCTCTTTGTTTTCTTATTTTTTTTGTATTTTGAAATTTTCCATATCCAGATGCCTGTATTTCTCTTCAACTATCTTCAGTCCTGCTCTTTTTGTATTGATTGGTTTTGCTTTCTCCTTTGCATAAATATTGCACCATATTAAATCTCTTTTTCTTTCCCATGTCTACATTTCTTCTTCAGATGCCTTCTGCTCCTCCTGTTTCTCCTTACTTGGGGACACATTCCATCATGCTGTGATATAACCTGTGTTAGACTTTCTAGACTAAATCCTTCACTTCAGTTATCCCATAACTTCAGCTTCTATTTTTTTTTTAACTTTTATCTATGCTCCCTGTTTGTGATCTTATTTTTTGTATTGTGAAATTTTCCATATCTGGATGCATTTGCCTGTATTTCTCTTTGAATATGTTTGGGCCTGCTTTTTGTATTGATTAATTTGGCTTTCTCCTTTGCATAAATATTACATAATATCAGATCTCACTTTCTTTCCCATGTCCATATTTCTTTTTTATGTTTGTTTGTTTGTGTCTTTCGGCTTTCAAAAATCTCTTGATTTTGCTCTTTATATCTTCGCACTATCTCAGTCGCTTCTTTTTTCCAAATGGCCTAAGGTTTCTTGGTCTGTGTAATGTTTTTCCTAAATCTGTTGAATTAATGAACACAAATTTTTATTCTCTGATTTCTTTCTTAATTTTTATATACCTTCTGTCTCGAAGTTCTGGGCTTCTTGCATGATAGTAACAATACATAATTTCTTTCTTATCCTCAGTAGTTCAGTTTGTCATCTTTATGGTTCATTTTTGGCCTATCAATTTTTGTGGACTACAGCTACTTGCTACAACTGTGGGGGGTGGGGGAGCATCCTTACCCTGAGAATTCTACACTGTCATTTTTTCCAGTCCTGGCACAAGTGCGCCTACCAGGATTGAGCACTTTTTTATCTTGGGACCTGTGCTCCCAGCTGTCTTTATTTTTTTAACCTACTTCTATCCATGACATATGCTGTGTAAAATACCGTCCGTATACATCAGTGTCGCTTTGCTGAGATTCTGTAAAAAAAAAAAAAAAACTGGGTCCACCTTGTGAAGGTACTCACCAAGATTTTGAGGTTCACAATAATTCTTTGCATGGTCTTGTACATGAGGTTAGTCAAGCTTATGGGTGTATAATTCCAGGGTCAATTGATGGTCCCTTTTTGTACAGAGAGATTACTGTTGCTGTTTATCCATTCTGTCAGAACACAGTCCGTTCGCAGGCTGTGGTTAAAAAAGGATCCTAGTGGGTCTGCTACGCCATATTTTAGGTTTGTTTAAAAGGCAAACTGGGATGTTGTCTGGTCCCATTGATGTCATGTTTTTGGCCTTGGAGAGCAACGGGATCATCTGCTTTCTTGAGATAATAGGTTGAGGAATGGTGGCAGGTATACTTTGGGGGTTGACTGGAGAGGACAGGAGGGGTGAAGTTTGCTCCAAGTCTGTCAGCTAGCAGGTTAGTTATTATCTTCAGCTGAGTATGGGTGGTGCCATCCACAACCAGTTCAGTGCATAGCTGAGTATTCCCTTTTAGATTTCAGAAGTAGTTAAAGAATCCTTATCTAGGGAGTCTATTTTTGCTTTGTAATTGGCTTTGGAAGACCTGACAAGATCTGTAATTTGTTTGTTTAAGCTAGAGAAGGATTTCTTTCTCACCTGAGCCCTTCCATCTAGTTCTTGGGCATTAGTTTCTTTCTGTTGTTGTATAGCCTGTTTATATTAGGGGTCCACCAGTATAGCTTGTTTTTTTTGGCAAGACCTGGTTTTAATCAGGCCAGGTGCAATTGATTCTATACAACTGCTTAAGTGGTTATACAGGGCATTAGTGTACACTTTTACAAAGGAGTACGTGTTGTCTGTGTTTGTGGGGGCTTTGAATCTTCTTATACGATCACTTAGTAGGAGGTAATTTGTCTGTGAAAAATTCTTAAGCATTTTCTGAGCTTGATGGAGTATCAAGTCTTGTAATTATACCAGGTGAGACTGATTTATGGTCCAATCTTACCAGGGAGGACATCACATGGGGAGGGGAGTGGGGGGTGGGCAATGCTGATCCATTTTAGTATGTACTATGTCCAGGACATTTGAGCCTCTTGTGGGTACACTGACTAGCTGTTTGTGGTCATGTGTGTTTTCCAGTCAATGGTTTGATGGTTAAAATCACCTATGAGTAAGGTGCTGGGCTGTATGGCAAGTTACTCCAGTAAGTGCAGGCATGCAGTATACTTTTCCTGTTTCATGTTGGGGACCTGTAGCTATCTATGATGCGGTAGGGGGCTTTGCTTATAGTTAATTGGACACGGAGCAGCTCAAGAGAGTCATACTGTTTGACCAGACTGGAGGTGTAGTTTTTCTTATTGATGATGGCTACACCTCCTCTTTGATTCTTTCCTGCTCAGTTTGTGGTCTGAACGTATGGAAGATATTGTAGCCCTGTACAGCTGGGGTGCTTCTGTGCCTTTGAGCCATGTCTGGGTGATGTTCTAAAGTGAGGAGTGCTTCAGGGAATGAAGTTTCTTGTTTAGAGTCCTGGCATTAAGCAGCAGTATCTTGAGTTTATCTAGAGAGGATTTTGTTATGTTGAGTGGTTGGTTATTTTGACACTGCCTAAAAAAAGGCACAATAGGGATGGCTAATGCCTTTGCCAGTGTCTGAAAGTCTAGCGGAGACAGATGAAGACCATCTGTGTCAAAGCAGCATGGCCTATTGACCAGTCGGACCGATATTGGATCCCCTTGGACTGATATCATAAGATAGGTCAATTGTTAACGTCACTCATTTTTTTTTGTTTGTATTGTGGCATTATCCTTGGAGAAGGTAGAATGCTGCTTAAGGCTAGGCTTATACTTGCCTGTGACGCATAATCTTAGAGCTCATCTGTCTTCATATAGTCCATTGAGATACATCTCGGGTCATTCACCCCCATATGGACAATGATGGAGTCATACTGTTACTTGTGGTTGAGTGACTTGAGTGCTTCAGTGACTTGATGAGTCCGGGCACCTGACAGGCAGCTAACCGTAACCCTCTTCTTATCCAGCCTGTTGAGGGGAACATTCATGTGTCTCACAATTGAGTCACCTATGACAAGTAGGTTTTGTGATGCCTTATGGGCTTAATTGTTGAGACACTGGTATGTGTGTGTCATTGTATGTTGTAGTTGATTTTTTTTTTTTTTGCATTTTTGTACATGTAAGTGGTTTCCATTTGGGAGGCATCTGATCTTTTGGTAAGTTACTGGAGAGTATGTCTGCATGTGTGGGTTTATGTCATGTCTTTATTTAGTGTGGGAAATGCATGTCTGTTGGTATCCTGTTTGGCATTCAAAGTGTCCTTATGTGAGAAGCTTGCCTCCGATGTTATAGTGTAACTACATCTCTCACATAATGTATTTGTTTGTTTCAGGAGTAAGTGTTTGTCAGTATACAGGAGACAATTGCTGTATTGTCTCAGGACACCCATGTCTATCAATTTTTCAGTCTATCAAATTTTTGGGGTCTATGTATTAGTTTCCCCTCAAGTGTTTGGCAGTGCATTGTACAGACACAGACACTTTGAGTGACATTTTTCCTGTAAAAGGCTTCAGTACTTAATATATTGAGCTCATATCCAGGCATGTCTAAAGGTCAGTTCTCTGTGCTTTCTCCTGTCAACCGGGTGAAATTGGGCATCCTGTGGCAATGTAGCAACTGCCTCATGTACACAGACAACCCTGTCCTCTTACCTCCTAACACTATGACTTGTGAGAGATGCACATATGTAGCCATATTGGAAGCCAAACACTCTCCAGCCAAGACTGGATTAGCCAGTCAAGAGGAGGAGGTTAACACCTGCACCATGCCACCTTCAACACGTAGCCCTCCAGAACTTACACCACCACAACCCTCACATAGTAACACAAAACACACACCTACTTTCACGGAGGCTCTGAATAAAAATCTGCCCAAACAGAGCCCTCTGATGTAGAAACGCAAACAACCACTACATCCAGCACAAACCATGAGACACATAGCTCACATAAACAGTGTGCCACTCAACCAAAGCCCATAAGGCAAAACAACTTACCCAATACACTAGTCATAGGTGGCTCAGTAGTAAGGCACTCTGATGTCCCACTCACTAGGTTGAATAAAGAGAAAGTTACAGTCAGCTGCCTGTCAGGTGCCAGGATCCACCACCTAATGCATGGACTTGGGTCACTCCACAACAGGTACAAATATGACTGTCATTGTCCATGTTGGTGTGAATGACCTGAGATGCACCTCCCTGGACTACATGAAGAGACATAGAGGAGCTCTCGGATCTTGTAGCCCAAGCAAGTATGACCCTAGCTGAGTAGCATCCTACTGTCACCCAGAATGATACCACAGTACAAGCAGACACAATGATTGACTTCAACAATTGGCTAAGTTTCTGATGTCATTCTAAGGGGATCCAGTATCTGTCTGACTGGGATGACATGCTCGACAGACCTCGATGCTTTGCCAGAGATGGCTTGCACCTGTCATCCCAAGGATTCTGGGTAATGGCCAAAGCTTTTGCCACCCTATATAGTGCCTTTTTTAGGCAATGTCCTGAAGACAAAATTACCACCATAACAGCTACAAGCAAACAAAATCTGAGGGTTATGCTACTCAGCGCTAGAAGTCTAAATCTCAAAATGCACTCGCTCGAAGCACTCCTTAAAATGGAGAACATCGACATCTGTGCAGTAACCGAGTCCTGGTTCAAGGCTCTGGAGAGCACCCCAGCACTACCAGGCTGTAATCATACCAAACCTTTCGGCCCTTAAACCTGGACCGAAGCACTTAAGGCGGTGGTGTCTCCATATTCATAAAGGATATGCACACCTCCAGATTAGTAGCCCAACATAACGCATCAGAGACACTTCAGGTACAACTAACACTGGGTAAAACTGCAATCCAGGTTGTAGCCTGCTACAGATACCCCACCATGTCCCAAGGCTCCCACTCCACATTCCTAAACACACTGGAAAATGTTAGGGTGCATTCAATACCCTTATACTGGGAGACTTTAACTACCCCTCCATTAACTGGGAAAATTACTCCTGTACCAACACACTTGCTCAACGTTTTCTCAAATTCATGAATTCCAACGCCCTGGACCAACTCATTCTTACCCCCACCAGCGGTAGAGACATCCATGACCTGGTCATTACTAACATTGGCGACCGTTGCTGTACACCAGTAATCAACTCTTCCCTGGTCAGATCTGACCACAAGCTCTTAACCATTCATATCCACATCCTGCCCCCCCTCAAAGGAAACCACCGTAAAAAAACTTCTCCAAAGCCAATTTTGGGCTTCTAAAAACAGAGGAAGCTAACTTCACGGCACCCATGCAAATGGAAAATAGGTGCATGACTGCTGAATCATACACCAGTGCACTGTATGAGCACATACACAAGTGTATGGAACAGGCCATACCAAACGGAACCAAGATGCTTTCCTCCAAAAAAGGAAGCCAATCTGGTAGTCCCCCACCATAAACAAACTCTACAACAGAAGGAAAAAACTGTTGCAGAAAAGGGTGAATTCTCAAGACTGGACAAACTCCCTTGTTAGCCTCAGCAGAAAATGGAGCTCCATCATCAAATCCTCTAAAGCTAGCTACGAAAACAAAATTGCTGCAGATTCTAAAGACCACCACAAGGCATTCTGTAGTTATGTCAAGAATCTACCCGGCAGTACTCAGATCTGCCCTGAGTTATAGCACAATGGCAATACATATACAGAACTGACTGATATTGCCAATATATTGACTGGCAGGTTCATTGTGAACTTTACTCCCCTTTCATCCCCTAAAGGGCCTATCACAGTACCTGAGGAATGCCAAGTCCCTATTATCACAGCTACACAGGTAAAAAACTCACTGTCCAAATCCAAGAATACAGCTTCCATGGGATCTGATAATATCCCTGGCTGTGTTCTACATGAATTGCAAAGTGAACTGACACCACACCTGAGTACCCTTTTCAATCACAGCCTCATTTCAGGCTTTGTTCCTACCGAATGGCACACTGCTAAGGTCATCCCAGTCTAAAAAGGGGGAGCGACTACAGACCATGGGAACTACGGCCCCATTAGTCTGATGAGTCTGATATGTAAGGCTATGGACCGCATCATCATGGACCTTATAAATAAGGACATAGGGAATCTCCAAACCCTAGACCTCATGCAGTTTGGGTTTGTGAAAGGTAGATCATGCCTGCTCAACCTGATAGACTTCTTCGAGTCTGTCACCAGAGCTGTGGATGAGGGCAAGGTAGTTCACACAGCCTACCTAGATCTTGCCAAGGCCTTCAACACCATCCCTCACTCAGGAATCATAGATAGGGATTTATGCCTGGTTTAGTGAGTGTATGTCATAAGATGGGTTGTCAACTGGCTCACTGATGGAGTCCGCTACTTTTACAGTGTGGGTTCCAAGTCTGACTACCGACCAGTTACAAATGGTGTCCCACAGGGATCCTTCCTAGGTCCTCTCCTTTTTGGCATCTACTTCTCTGAAGTTCAAGCCAACGCAAAGGGACTCTGGCTGACCAAGTTCACAGATGATTGCAAATTGGGAGCCATTATTGATGCTCCAACTGATGCAGACATTCTACAAAAAGGCCTCACTGACATCAATGACTGGTGCCAGAACCACAGACTTAAGCTCAATGTCAAAAGTGCATTGTCATTCCCTTTGGGAAAAATTCGGTGCCCATGAACTACCACATAGGCAGTAGTCCACTAAATACTGAAGGTGTGATAAGAGACCTGGGGACACAGGTTGACAGCAACCTCTCCTTTGATAACCACATTGCCACTGTAGTCAGAAAGTCCTATGCGGCACATCTCATTACAAAAGGTTTCTCATACAGGAAGAGAGAAGTCATAATCCCTGTCTACTCATCCCTCATTAAACCTGCTATAGAATACAACACGCCATTTGGTATGTACCTCACTAGACACCTACAACAACTGGAAAGGCCACAAAAATACCTCACTAAGAGGATCTTAGGCCTTAGACACATGCCCTTTATAGATAGACTCAAAAAAACTCCAGCTATACTCTATTTCTTATCGCCTACTTAGAGGCGATCTCTGCTTGACCTACAAAGCCATGTCTGACCCAGAGCTGCTAGATATGCTACACCTAAAGAAATCCCAATCCCTCCATGCCACACGCTCCAGGGACCTAAATCTCATTACCACAATAAACAGAACATGCTGGAGGGACAGGTTCCTAACCCAGAGACTTCCACTACTCTGGAACAAACTTCCCGTTCACGTCAAGCAGAGCACTTCATTGGCCCTCTTTAAGAGAAAGCTTGACGAGTGGATGGGCAATAGGAAGTGCACCCCAGGGATCACTTCATTGGCCTTGCTTGGTAGGGGCACTGGGAACTAACTTTGGTCGACATAATGCCAGAGAATCTTCTTGGGCTAGGCTTACATAGGCTCAAGGGCCGTTAGCCTAGTACACACCTATGAAGCTATGAACCTATAAGCTGGTTAGAGAGATGATGGGGAAACTGCCCTTCCATGATAGCAGACTGTTACTGTATGTTTTATTAGGGAAGGGAATGGGTTAATTTGACAGGACTCTGAGGGACCTATACTTTGTGTAGGCTAAGGGTGATCAAAAAGGCAGCACTGATCAGTGCACAACTGAGTTGCTCCTACAGCAGCAGAAAAGATTGGAAGGGTTTCACTGACAGCTGTTCAGGGAGAGACTGAGCTTCTAAGCTTTTGCATTTATACAGGGCAGTGCTAACCACCACTATGCGAAGAGCAGCACCATGGAAATGTGAGGCTTAAATAATGGCAAATAGCTTAAGAAACTGCTAAAGTATAATGACAGTATATTAGAGATGTGCCAAAAAAAAAAAGTTTGTCTTTCAGTGGTGGATTGCTCCAGGTGAAAGAAAGCAGATTCTCAGCAGTCAGTAACAACGTTACTCTTTGCCAAAGCCCACACAAACCCGAGGCTTAAATACAAGCAGTGAGAAACAAGTTTTAAGCTAATTACCAATCAGGAAAGCACACAGTAATCCTTTCAGCAGCAATCCCCAACTCAGACAGTTTATATCAGCACACTTTTTTGCAACAAGGGTAAAGAAAAAATGCCTTCTTAATGGTTTGGAGCCCAAATGTAACAAGACCACACAAACTACCTACAACTAAAAGATGCGGTGTAATATAGTGCAATTAACTACCTAAAGCAGAAGGAGGCAATACTTTAAACTGCTGAAATACAGTTCCAATATATAACGTAAGTGCAAAAAGCTACTTGGAGCCCTTTTGTGTGCTTCCAAGTACAGATAGACCAGGTAAACACCCACTGCCACTGGATGAATAATCATAGTACTCCTAATATAAAAGCACAGTAAAGGAGTGTCTGGAATGAAATGCTACCACAAACAAACTTAAAGATAAGGATACAGCAGTGTATTTTAAACATATAAAAGTATGATTATTCAATAAAAGTACTTCACTGTGTATAAATGAGCCGAGTCACTCACTTGTACAAAATTTGTAAAGGTACTAAAAACAAATTAAACTGATTAATAAGCCCCAGCTAATAAATGTGCATGCCAAATTCTCAAGTGTTTCCACCAGTCTAAACAGATCAGGCTACCACCCAGTGCACTATATGGAAAATGCACTGACCTCTCAGTTTAAAAACAAGCGCTTGCTAAAGTGTAAAAATGCAGTGCTTTATCCAATAGCTAGCAAGATAGTGAATTCAGAGCAAGTCAGTCTATGCTTTTAGTTTATACAGGCTTGAATTTTTTTTCAGAAAAAGGCAAAGACCCAGAAGTTCAATGTATATTTTAAGTATCACTCAAGAAACAATTTAACCAATGAAAAAACATGTGAAATGTGCAGCCTAGATAATTTAAGTCTTTCTCTGTCTCACACAGAACAAAAACACCAGGCTGAGCAGATTTCTTAAAACAAAAAACAAAATGGAGCAGGTAAGACGGAAAGCAGCTATATCACTCACAGACAAAAATGTATAGGTTTACTTTCTTCACCCAGCAGGGAATCACCAGCAGTGCTTTTAGTTTATGCAGGCTTGAAATCTTTTCAGAAAAGAAAAGGTTGCTCAGGTTGAGTCAAGGCCTATACTACCAAAGACCTGACTTTTTTTTGGAAAATGATGAAGTGTAGTAGTATTCCACAAAAAGAAAGTTGGTCCTCTGTGGACACTTTTACAAAACCCTATAAACTAGATTTCTTTCTCCAGGTCTAGGGTAGTCTTTGCTGGGACCATTCTCCAGGGGCTCCTGGTACCTTATCCTTCCTCCTCCCAGTCATGTTAAGCTATGATAATCTACCTGTGTACCTTAGGCAATTGCAACAGTGATCCATATGAAGAACATAGTACAGTTGTGTAAGCACACATAACAGTAGATATATGAACGATCACTGCTGTAGTAGCTGCTCACTCCCTTTACTCCATTATTTTTGTATGTCTTTGTTGCCAGGTGTGGATGTTTAGTATTATATTGTTAACATTCTCCTCTCAGGGCATTAGCTCCCTCTCTGTTTCTGTTGGCAAGAAAGCTCTGAAGGGCTTGGCACAGAAACCTAACTTTTAGTTAGCTCAGATTGAGCTGATTAATAGTTTGAGCAAATGGAAGGTACCCTGAAAGCTTTGGAAGGTGTTTGGCTGTTATATCCTTAGCAGGATATAACTCGTATAACTTAGGCTCCTGCAGTAATGATCATTCAAACATCTGCTGTTTTGATAAGTTTATTTACACAGTTATACTTTCCTTAGCCTTGTCAGCTAGCTTGACGTGCCAGAGCATCACAAGTAGGTACCCCTGTGGGGACTTTAATTATCTTTCGTATCAATTTGTATTGTCCCTTTTGCTTTGGGCCTCAGCATGAATTTTTAACTGCTCATTCTGTGCTATGTTTAATACTAAGATCATCAGGCATAGGGCCAAATCCTTCAACAACACTTAGAATTAGATAAGGTCGGGCTTTTTCATGCAGTGGCATCTGCTAGTCCCCAGGCCGTTGTTCATAAGTGTAAGGACAGATGCTCAAAGGAAAAGGATGTTGGATAGCCAAAGACATTTCCTGTGTCCACCTGCTTGCATTGACTTGAGCTTGCCAACATAGGCAACATGCTTTTACAGCCCCTTCATACTTCTGTTAGGCAAAAATCCACATGACTCAAGCCTGCTGTTTGCATTCCTAAACTAGACTGATGTCTGGTGAGTCTGAAGCCACTAAGCAGACCATGGCTTCTGAAGCCAGAGTTCTGGTAACCAAAGCTGAGGGTGGTATCTCCTTGGTTGTTGTAAGGGAAGACTTACCTGGGGAACAGCTTGAGGTTGAGGCTGCCCTCCCAAGACCTGAGGAGTAGTCGTTCCTGAAGCCTTGTCCTTCCAAACCCAAGAGGCCGACACGTTTGCTCTAGCCATTACTTTCTGAGCCCCTTGCCTCTTCCACCCAGCTGTCCCCGCAGGACTTGGTCAGGCTGGTGCAGGTCTTCCTGGACTTCATAAAGTCCACACAATGTACCCTCTGAAAGAAACCTGTGCCAGGACCCTCCCCATCGAGAAATGAAAGAACAACCCTCCTCTCCCTCCCTGGGCATTCAGATTTGTAAGGGATAGACGACGAGGAGATACTGGATTATGTTGAGCACTTTCCCCTCTGACTGATGAAGACTCTGACTCAGATGTCTCCTTATCCTCAGTCTTGCCCCCGAGGATTTATCCTTTGGAGATCTACTTCATAGAATGAAGGAAGCCTTCAGTTGGGAGCCTAGGGAATTCTGCAAGGCTCAGGCTCATTACAGAGAGCATTTGATCTTGCTTGCTGCTAGGCTTCCAGTCCATATAGTCTTGGATGATGTGTTTTCAGGGGAGCACTAGAGAATGTCGAGTTTCTGAAAACTCAAATTTCATATAGTCAAGACCATATGATTGAGTTTTCAGAAACTCGACATTGAAGAAAAAAAAAAAAAAAAAAAAAAAAAAACAGTAATAAAGATCATTTTTGTATGGGGCAAGACCCCCTGCACCTTTCCTACCTGAATATGTTATGTCCATGATTGCACTGTAGCATGGAAATGGGAAATCTCCTGTTCTGCGCTTCTGCATACAGCAAGGAATTGGGGATTTCCCTTTCCCCACTGTAGTGCGATCTCGGAGTTGGTATATTTAAGTAGGGGGTGTGAGGGGTAAAGGGGGGCTTGCCCCCCTGCATAAACGATGTGTGTGACTTATTTTATTTATTTATTTATTTTTTGTGATTTGTTTTTTAATGTCAAGTTTCTGAAAACTCAGTCATATGGTCTCGACCATATGAAATTCGAGTTTTCAGAAACTCAACATTCTCTAGTGAATCCGTTTTTAGACATATCTTTGGAGCCTGGCTTCATCTCTCCTACCCTATGGAAGTCACTTCTACAGAGCATTTGAATACCACAAGCACCTCTATAAAATCGTAGTGGTAGCTCAAGCAGAGGTGTCTACAGAATCCTGCAAGGGAGCCAGTGGACAGTCAGCCAAGTATCTCTAGACAAATGCCAGATTATTTCAATTATTTGGCAGGAAAACTTGTACTTCAGCCACCCTAGCCATGAGAGCTCTGACCTGCCAGTTCCATATGCTCAGATACCTTGCGTCAGTACAGTAACAGATTAAAACCAAGGGAGAAGGGATACAGGACAAAAGCTTCCAGAGCGATATCCAGGAATTGTGTAGTCTTACCCTTCAGATTTACAGGCACTCGCTCAAATGTTGCTGTGATGCATTAAATGAACTGCCATGGGGTCTGTTATGCGTAGACATTACCTAGCGCAGGACGTGGACTCTTTAGGATGTGATTAAAGCAGAATTACTAGATGACCCCTAGAGAAGGAGTTCCTTTTTGGATCCCCTGTAGGGAAAGAGAGATTGGACAAAAAATGGAATCAGGTGAAATCTGTCAAGGGGTTTTACTTGTATCCTACTAAGAGATGTAACAAAAACTATCCTAGCATGTCCTGGCCCTTTCTACCCAAGCATGAAAAAAAACAACCTGGGGGAAAAGAACTAAACACCAAAAAAAGTGGCAAACTGAGACTTGTTTAATACCTGGGGGTTTCAAGGGGTCTGCCCATACCAGTAGCAGCTGTAACTACTGTGAGTAGATCTCTCCCTCACCCAAGCCCCTCAGTCTAGGAGAAAGGCGTTCCTTCTTCGTCACAAAGTATATAGAAATTGCTCAAGACTAATGGATTCTGCAGAGCATAAAGAAAGGTTACTCCTCCTATTTTTGGAGGACTGCACCATTTCAAGTCACCCTATCGACTTCTGTAAACCAAAGAAACTTAATTCAACTTTCCATTCAGTTCTTAATGCTACAAGGTTCCATAGAGAAATTCCAGGCACAGAAATTATAACACCATTTTTTTTTGCCTTACCATTTGGATTATCTACTGCACCCAGAGTATCTACCAAATGTTTCTAACCAGTTATTGCAGCATGAGAGGGGTTGGGGTGCTGGATGCTGCTGAAGGCTGTGTTGTTGCAAGGGAAAAGGGACACTTAGTAATCTAAAAGGGCAGCTTTTTAACTGTCTACTACCATAACAGAAGCATATCCATGATTGCCATAACAAAAGCATACCCATGACACAGCATGTATATAGTGTAACTATGAGTTACATTTGGAATGACTGCATAGAAATTTCATAGAAAAATACAAATGAAGCTAAAGTTGCACCTGCATGATATGTGATCCAGTAGCCATATACTCAGAAGTTAGAGGAAAACTGCTCTAGTGCTGTAACACTTTTACTGTTGTCGCACAGAGAGCAGCCACTACATCAGAGTGGTGGGAAGCTGAAAAACACTTCATTCAGACTATTAAACACTTCAGTCAGACTTTAGAAAAAGAATGGTGCTTAACAAGCATGCATTTTTCCCAAATTCAGAACATAATCTCAGCGATCCATACACCGTGGGTCGTTATCTTTCACAAATAAGACATAAAATGCATCACAGAATATCTAGACCCTGGCAGCATCCCCAACTCGAGTTGGAGAAGTGGAGTTTGGCACAGGCTTATTGAGCGTTCTGCCCTGACTCACCTGTTGTACAACTGTCCCTGCTCTGAGGTACACATAAGGTTACTGGATAGCTTGTGTTTGAGGTGGTGGGAGCTGTGAACAGTGAGATTATTATTTCTTAAATTCTCCTCACAATCAGACCTCAGAGGTGTGCATAGAAGGTCATTGTAACTTATTTGAGACTGGGGAAAAGTGTGGTAATTTTTTCTTGATTTTTCTTCAGTTAAACTTCAGATGCACAGAAGGTCACTCTGGCTTTTGTCCGGCTGTGTGGTCATTATTTCTTTAACTTTTCACACAATAATGGGGTAGTGTAGGGAACTGCACTAAGAGCAATTGGCTGGAATGCAAGACTGTAATATTTTTTTCTGTATTCTCACAATAACATATCAAAAGTGTATATTTAGGTGGCTATCTTTGGGAGGTAGGGGTAAGGTGGCATTTTGTGAATATACATCTGTGATCAAGACTCAGCAGAGTTCTACAAGCAGTGGAGAGTGAAAAGAGAGACTTTAAAAAGATTTAAGTATTTTTCTACCTTCCTAACTGTGACTGTATATTCTCACCGAAAAGCGAGTTTTCTGACTTTCTGAGATCTGCAAAGCATTGTTTTTCTGCATTTTTTGTGTTTGCACTTTTAAAAGTTGTAGTTGCCTTGTTTAAGTGTTGTAGGCTACACACTTGAGTGCGCTAGCCGATTTAAAGCATTTACTATGTTCTTGTGCTTAGTATCTGTTTAGAAAAAAAAAAAGAAAAACAAAACTCCAAAAAAATCCTTGTTTCCCACCTTTTCTGAACTAGAATAATCCAGTTTTTAGATCTTACTGAATTCTAGGCTGTGTTATAGTTCCTGTGTTTCCCTTATCCTTACTTGGATAGGAGGAAGCTTCTCTGTTCACCAGTGACAGTGGGGAGCTTTGAGCAAGCCTGTCTGTCCCTGGAGGAGAAGAGTGGTCTCAGCCCAGTAACTTGTAGCTTATTGGCCATTTTGGGCCATTTCCTATCTCTTTGAAACTCCCTGCCTTAAAACCCGCTTTAGCGCATTGCGCAACATTGTTTAAGCAGTTTTTAACCATTCCCGGCTCCACAAAATCTGCTCTTCAAATTTTCCCTTAGAACTAGTCAAACTTGCAAAAATAAGCACTCAAACTTCATTCTACAGCTCAGCACTTGCTCAAATTTCTCAGTAAGCACTAACTAAGTTTAGCACTACACCCCTCTATATTGTACAGAAGTACAAGGCTCCTTATTCATCCATTCCAGACAATCAGTAAATCAGTTCTTTAAACCATCCAGGCATGTCCAAATCGCAGTTTCAGGTATACTATCCAGTCCAGTTGGTGAATCTGGGAATCCTGAGGCAATGTTACAATTGCCTTATGTACACAGACAACCCTCTCCTTCTTCCAACAAACACAAATATATGTGAGAGATGCAACTATACAGCCAAACTGGAGGCCGGGCTCTCTCAACCCAAGACTGGCACAGTCAGTTAGGAGGTGAAGGAAGACACTCACCACACAACCAGTCTCACATAGACAAATCGCAGCAGCAAACAAGACACATAAACTCATAAAAACATACGTGGAGGCTCTAAATAAAAATCTGCCAAAACAACAGAGACCTCCAATGCAGACATCCAAGCGACCACTACCACACAACAACCTTCACGTATCACATACTTCACAAAGTCAGTGTGCCACGCAGACGCAGCCCCCTAGGCTAAATAACACACCTAATACACTAGTAATTAGAGACTCTATTGTCATGCACACTGACGTCCCACTCATCAGACTGAACAAGGAGAAGGTCACTGTAAGCTGCCTGTCTGGTGCCAGGATCCGCCACATAACGCAAGCACTCAGGTCACTCCACAGCAGGTACAAATATGACTCTGTCATTGTCCATGTTGGTGTGAATGACCTGAGATGTACCTCCCTGGACTACATGAAAAGAGACATGGAGGAGCTCTCTGATCAAGTAGCCCAGGCCGATATGACCCTGACCCTGAGTAGCATCTTACCCTCACCAAGAATGATGCCACAGAATAAAGACAAAATGATCAATTTTAACAATTGGCGTCATTCTAAATGGATCCAGTGTCTGTCAGCCTGGGATGACATGCTCTACAAGCCACGTTGCTTCACCAGGGACGGCTTGCACCTGTTACCCTTAGGCTTTTGAATACTGGCAAAGGCTCTTGCCACCCCCATAGTGCCTTTTTTAGGCAAGGCTCAAAAGACAAACCCACCTCCATAAACAATACCAGAAACAAAAAACTAAGGGTAATGCTACTCAATGCCAGAAGTCTAAACCTCAAGATGCACGTACTCGAGGCACTCTTCAGTATGGAGAAAATCGATATCTGTGCAGTAACAGAAACCTGGTTCAAGGCTCCAGAGAGCACCCCAGCATTACCAGGATTCAACTCATACCATACTTTTTGGCCCCAGAACTCAGACCAAAATACTAAAGGCGGGGGAGTATCCATCTTCATCAAGGATACTCACACCTCCAGGTTTGTGGCACTGCATGAGGCAGTGGAGACCATCCATGTGCAACTAACAGTAGGTAAAACTGCTTTTTAGTTTGTAGCCTGCTACAGATCACTCACCCTGACTCAGGACTCCCACTCGGCATTCCTGAGAACATTGGAAAATATGAAGGTCTCACCAAACACCATGATATTGGGTGACTTCAACTACCCAAACATTGACTGGGAAAACTACTCAAGCCCCAACTCTTTTTCCCAATGGTTCCTTGAGTTTATAAACTCGTATGCCTTGGAACAGCTGGTCACCACTCCCACAAGAGAGGACAACATATTGGATGTGGTCATCACCAACATGGGGGCTAAATGTTCCATACCAGAGGTAAACCCCTCGTTGGTAAGATCAGACCATAAACTAATCAAAATGGACATCCACATCCTGACCCCACCCCCAGCCAAGGAAACCACTGTGGAAAATTTCTCAAAAGCAAACTTCACACTTCTCAAGACCGAGGTGGAAAGCTTCAAAGCCCCCAGGCATATGGAAAATGCTACCCAAACCACAGAATCCTTTACAATTGCACTCTATGAGCACCTACAGGAATGCATGGATCGTGCCATCCCAAGTAAAACCAAGACTCACTCCTCCAAAAACAGGAGACCAGTCTGGTGGATCCCGGCCATAAATAAGCTATACAACAGAAGGAGGAAACTATTACATGAAAAGGCAAAATCCCAAAAAGGGAAGGCATCCCTGGTCAGTACTAGTAAGAAACTTAGATCCCTCATAAAATCATCAAAGGCTAACTTTGAAAGTAAAATCGCCAAAGACTCTAAAGATAATCACAAGGTGTTCTTTAGCTACGTCAAGAATCTGGGTGGCAACTCTCAGATATGCTCTGAGCTGGTGCAAAATGTCACAAAATACACTGAACCCACTGACATTGCCAACATCCTGGCAGACATGTTCAGTCCAAAATTTACCCCCCCCCCCCCAAAAGAGCCAGCGTCTATCTCAGAAGAATGCAATCCCCCAGACATCACAGACACACAGGTGAAAGCAGCCCTCTCCAAAGTAAAAAAACACAGCATCAATGGGACCGGATGGTATCCTGGGCTGTGTCTTACACAAGCTCCAAAATGAACTAAACCCTCACATAAAGTCACTGTTCTAACTCAGCATTACCACAGGTTCTGTACCCAAAGAATGGCATACAGCAACAGTGATCCTGCTTCACAAAGGTGGCACCACAACGGATCCTGGGAACTATCGCCCTATAAGCCTGACTAGCCTGGTCTGCAAGGCTATGGAGCACATCATCATGGACCTCGTAAACAAAGACATTGGGAACCTCCAAATACTGGACCCTACCCAATTTGGCTGTGTTAAAGGCAGATCTTGCCTCTTAAACCTAGTTGACTTATTTGAAACAGTTATCAAAGCCATAGATGAGGGAAAGTTAGTCCACACAGCCTACCTTGACCTCGTAAAGGCCTTCGACACAATACCCCACTCTGGCATCATAAATAAGCTTACTAGCTTAAATATTAACCCATATGTCACAAAATGGGTTGCAAACTGGAACAGGGATAGAACTCACATGGTCACAGTCGCAGGTGCCATGTCCGACGCTAAACCGGTTACAAGTGGTGTCCCAAAGGGCTCAGTCCTGGGACCCCTCTTGTTTGGTATTTACTTCTCTGAGGTACAGGCAAACACAGGAGGACTGTGGCTTACCAAGTTCGCAGACGATTGCAAACTGGGAGCCATAATAGACTCTCCAGCTGACACAAGCATCCTCCAGAATGGCCTTACGGAGACGGATACCTGGTGTCAGAACCATGGCCTCAAGCTAAATGCCAAAAAGTGCATAGTCATCCCCTTTGGGAAAAACAAAGTGCCCACAAACTACCACATAGGAGGTACTCCACTAAGTACCGAAGAAGTAATTAGGGATCTGGGGACCCAAGTAGATAGTAGCCTCTCCTTTGACAATCACATTGATAAAGTGGTTAGAAAACCCTTCTATATAGCTCACCTAATCACAAAAGGGCTCACATCTTGATCAAGAGAGGTCATTGTGCCCTTCTACTCATCGCTCATCAGGCCCATAATTGAGTACAATGCCCCATTTGGGATGTACGTTACCCGACACCTGCAACAACTGGAGAGACCACAAAAATACCTCACCAAGAGGATCATGGGCCTCAAACAGATGCCCTATGCAGCTCAACTAAAGAAGTTCCAACTCTACTCAGTTGCTTACCGCCTACTCAGAGGGGACCTCTGCCTGACATTCAAGGCCATGTCTAACCCGGAACTGTTGGACATGCTCCACCTCAAGAAAACCAATTCCATTAGAACTGCACGCTCCAGGGATTTAAACCTTAGCACAACAATAAACAGGACATGCTGGAGGGATAGATTCATATCCCAAAGGCTTCCCTCGCTCTGGAATAGAATCCCAGTTCATGTTAGACAGAGCCCCTCGCTGACCCTCTTCAAGAGAAATCTTGATGAGTGGATGGGTAATCGTAAATTTACTCCTGGGATCACTTCTTTGGCCCTACTGGACAGAGGCTCAGGAATCTAGTCTAAAAGGGAGGCGAAAGCCAACATTCTGGCTAGGCTTTTAAATGCCCTAGGGTACATAGCCTTGTACCTGCCTATGAACCTATGAACCTATAAGTTAAAGTATGATACTATGTTCTGGTTGTCATATTGATAACTGTCTTTTTTGGGGTGAAGAGCCATGATGTGTGACAGCAGCAACTTAAACTGTATCACTGAGGCCATTTATTCATTCACTTTCATCCTGATCTAACATCAGAGGGATATATAAAAGGTGGCTATCTCTTCTTTTCCTTTTTCTTCTTTTGACAGGGAGATAGACCCTATTCTAAGATACTATTCATGTATCTTTGCAAGCATTTATCTTCTCAGTTTATCGGGAACTGCCTTTTTGTCAACTTTGTCCATTAAGTTTTGGGCACAGCTTATTTTTTCCTTGAAAGTAAAACAAACAAAAAAAAAAAGACAGAATTTTTTTAGTCAGTCATGATTTTAGTCCATACCATAATTATAACAAAAGGCTGGGGGAAAAATGTACCTCACATCATCTAGAATATCATGGCTTCTCTGGCCCAAGCAGCTGCCACATTAGCAGGTTAATTCTGTTATTTCCTCCACAGTTATTACACTGCAGTCTTGGCCATTTATGAAGTGGCAAAAACATGCAGGAAGAAAAAAATAAGAATGAATGAATTTCTGTAACCACAATTTCTGTTTAGGCCATATTTGTCTCAAAAGGGTTGACAAAAATTTAAATCAGAGCATCTCTAGAACCCAGTAGCTTTGGGGTGGGGGGCGGCGGTGGTGGTGGTGGTGCTGAGGCCTCTGGCTATTATTTCCTTTTTATTTATTGTGGTGTAATCATGGGAAGTTAGGATATATTGAAACAATGCAGGAAAATATGAAGAGTACAAAAAAGTATGAGAAAACAAGAAAAAAGTAATCTAAATGTTGTGGTAAGGCCAGGATGAAGAGAAAGTAGGGGGCGTAATGGGGGTCAGTGTTAAAAATGGGCTCCATGGAGTCCTTTTCCAAGGGTTTCATTTCACCAGAAGCCAGAGTCAAAATTTTCAGTACTGCCAGGGACTGCCCCATTTAAGTACATCATATAACCCACAAGTATTCTCAGTTCAAAGGATACTAAATAAGAACTGGAACATTTTAACAGTTGACAACAAACTGAGAGAAATAGTGGGGGAGCGGCCAGTCTTTGTGTATAAGATGGCACTCAATTTGAAGAATATATTTGAAAATTCTAACAAACGGAGGGAGAACAATAAATTGAATAGACATAGAAACAAATGTGGAAAATGTGGGCAGTGCAGCCACATATGGGAAGAAAATAGTGTAGACCTGGGAAATGTTAACAGGACCAGAGTATACTTTAAGAATGGTAGTTGTAATACAAAATGTATTATGTACATGGCAAATTGTATGACATGCCCAGGGTTCTGTATCGGGAAAACAGAGATGTTTCAGAAAGCGAATATATAATCATATATATGACATAAGAAGAAAAGACAATAATAATGCTCTTTATAGATATATTGCCCATTGTGGACATGTGTTTAAATATGCCATTATAGAACAGGTTGAAACAGGGCTACGAGGGGCAACAGTAAGGTATTATTAAGTAAAAGAGAAGTCTACTGGCAAATATAAACAGATGCATCTAACGCACCTGGATTAAATGAATATATTATGATCGAACCTGTTTTATTATCAAGTTAAATGGTTGTTTCAGCACATACAAGAATTAATTGTATCTGTTTTATATTGACAAATGCATTAATTGAATATATTTTAAGTAAACAGTGTAGCCTCACAGGAGATTTACTTGAGACATACAGGAATGTATTGTTTGTTTGTATCTTTCGGCTTTTCCCGGTTAGGGGTCACCACAGTGGAACTCCGGTCCGCTAATGATTGGCAGTAGATTTTTATGTGCTGGCTTGCCGGGCCTAACGCACAACCTTCAACGAAGGAACGCCCATTCACACATGTCGCCACACAGAAGACGCTCTAACTGAGAATCGAACGGGCAATGTCTAACTGTGAGACGACAACGCTACCGTAGCACCACCACCGCAGTTTACATACAGGAATGTATTATTATGTATCATTATTACATCCAATATGATGAATTATTGAAGTCCCAAGCAAAATTTTAACATTTTGTTTATTTTTTACAACTTTTTACAACATTTTAAAGTTTTAATTGATGAATTGTTAACTAATTAATTGTTAATGTGTTTTTTTGGTGCCTTTTTGAGTATTTAAGGATATGGGTTTAATGCTGTGAACATTCTGAGGAAGTCCATATTATATGTGGATGAAAGCGCTTAATGTACGTGAAGTCTTGTAAATAAAGAGTTGGAATTACAGAGCAGCCTTGGCTCATCCTTTGCAGCGTGTTGGGAGATTCAGGTGTTGTTACATCATACAGCATATGAAAAGGTTTGTTACTCTCCATAAAACATTTTAAAATACTGACACCTGGATAAGAAAAAAGTATGCACGATGCTTGTTTTTTGTCAGATTTCTAGTATACAACAATCCCTTTGATTGTGTCTTTATTTACTACTACATATCAAATACCTGGTTGCATAGTAGTGCTAAATATTCCCTTGCAAATACTACTCAGCCTGTTTAACTTAACTTAAGCTACTGGCTTTGATGGGTAGTACACTGCAGTGGTGGTGCCCCTTGATAAGGGTGGCCTTACAACTGACCTGGGTAGTTAAACTCCTGTCAGCCTTACAAGCCTCATCTGTAAAAACATGGGGTGTATCATAACTAACTTCATAAACTGTGATATCAAGACTCTTGTGTGACTTAACCCTCAACAGTTTTGCTTTGTGAAGGGTAGATCCTGTCTTGTTAACCTGGTAATCTTCTTTAGAAGAGTTGCAGAGGCTGTACATGATTATGACTGTGTATCTTGACCTGGTGAACATCTTCAGCACCATTCCCCATGCTAGCATCATATAAACGCTAATTGCTTTAAAAATCGACCCATATGTGATCAGATGGATAACAAACTAGCTGAAAGTCAGAGCCCACACAATACGAGTTGCAGATGCCTTGTCAGTAAGTATGAAAGTGACCAGTGGTGTCTCTTAGGGCTCAGTGCTGGTATCTCCTGTTTTTGGTAGTTACTTCTCAGATCTCCAAGTGGAGAGCCAAGACCTCTGGCCCTTAAAGTTTGCAAATGACTGAAAACTGGTGGTACTTATGCAGTCAACCAACAATACCCAAACTCTCATGAATTAACTCTCCCAAGTAATCACTTGGTATACTAAAAATGAGCTCAAACTAAATGCTAAAAAGTGTAGTGTCACTTTTGGTATGCAACCCATCTCCTCATCATGCTATATAGTCCAAACTGGTGGTGGTTATGCAGTCAACGTCAAAAGTCTAAACCTCAAGATGCACGCACTCGAGACTCTCCTCAGTATGGAGAATATCGATATCTGTGCAGTAACAGAAACCTGGTTCAAGGCTCCCGAGAGCACCCCAGCACTAACAGGTTATACTTCATACCATGTTTTCCGGCCCCAAAACTCGAACCGAACCACAAAAGGAGGGGGAGTATCCATATTTATCAAAGATATCCACACCTCCAGGTTAGTGGCATTGCACGAAGCATGGGAGGCCATCCATGTGCAACTAACAGTGGGCAAAACTGCCTTTCAGTTTGTAGCCTGCTACAGACCACCCTCCCAAACACAGGAACCTCACTCAGCTTTCCTGAGAACACTGGAGAATATGAAGGTCTCTCCAAACACTATTATATTGGGTGACTTCAACTACCCAAACATCGATTCGGAAAAACTACTCAAGCCCAAACACTCTCGCCCAACGGTTCCTAGAATTTATAAACTCAAATGCTATGGAACAACTGGTCACCACTCCCACAAGAGGGGCAAACATATTGGATCTGGTCATCACCAACATGGGGTCTCTATGTTCCACACCAGAGGTATACCCCTCATTGGTAAGATCAGACCATAAACAAATCTCACTGGACATCCATATTCCGTCCCCACTCCTAGCCAAGGAAACCACGGTGAAGAACTTCTCAAAAGCAAGCTTCACACTTCTCAAGACTGAGGTGGAATCCTTCAAAGCCCCCGGGCCAGTGGAAAATATGGCCCAAAATGCAGGATCCTTTACAAAAGCATTCTACGGACACCTACAGGAATGCATGGAGCATGCTATCCCAGATAAAACCAAGACTCACTCCTCCAAAGGCAGGAGACCTGTCTGGTGGACCCTGGCCATAAATAAGCTATACAACAGAAGGAGAAAGCTACTACATGACAGAGCAAAATCCCAAAAAGGGAAGGCGTCGCTGATCAGTACTAGCAAGAAAGTACGATCCCTCATAAAATCATCTAAGGCCAGCTTCAAAAGAAAAATTGCACAAGACACTAAAGATAATCACAAGGCCTTCTTTAGTTATGTCAGAAACCTGGGAGGCAACTCCCAGATATGCTCTGAGTTAGTGCAAAATGACAAAAAATACACTGAACCCACAGACATTGCCAACATCCTGGCAGAAAGGTTCAGTACAAACTTCTCCCCCCTCCCCCCCCCCAAAAGAGCAAATGTCTATCCCAACAGAGTGTAGCCTTCCTGAGATCACAGATGCAGAGGTGAGAGCTGCCCTCTCCAAAGCAAAAAACACAGCATCAGTGGAACCAGACAGTGTCCCGGGCTGCGTCTTACACAAGCTCCAAGAAGAACTAAATCCTCACTGTTCAATCTCGGCCTTACTACAGGATATGTACCCAAGGAATGGCGTACAGCAACAGTGGTCCCACTCCACAAAGATGGTCCCACAACAGACCCCGGAAACTATCGCCCTATAAGCCTAACTAGCCTGGTCTGCAAAGCTATGGAGCGTATCCTCATGGAAATCATAAACAAAGACATTGGGATCCTCCAGACACTGGATCCTACCCAATTTGGCTTCGTTAAGGGCAGATCTTGCCTCTTGAACCTGGTCGACTTCTTTAAAACAGTTACCAAAGCCATAGATGAAGGGAAGGTAGTCCACACAGCCTACCTGGACCTCGCAAAAGCCTTCAACACAATACCCCACTCGGGCATCATAAATAAGCTCACCAGCTTAAATATCAACCCCTATGTCACAAGATGGGTTGCAAACTGGCTCAGTGATAGAACCCACATGGTCAGAATAGCAGGTGCCATGTCAGACTCTAAACCAGTTACAAGTGGTGTCCCACAAGGCTCAGTCCTGGGACCTCTCTTGTTCGGTATATATTTCTCCGAGGTGCAGGCTAACACGGTGGACTATGGTTGACCAAGTTCACAGATGACTGCAAACTGGGTGCTGTAATCGACTCTCCGGCTGACACAAGCATCCTCCAAAAGGGTCTCACAGAGACAGATAACTGGTGCCAGAGCCATGGCCTAAAGCTAAATGCCAAAAGGTGCATAGTCATCCCCTTTGGGAAAAACAAAGTGCCCACAAATTACCACATAGGTGGTAATCCATTAAGTATGGAAGAAGTAATTAGGGACTTGGGGACCCAAGTAGATAGCAATCTCTCCTTTGACAATCACGTTGCCAAAGTGGTTAGAAAGACCTTCTATATAGCCCACTTTATCACGGAAGGGTTCACATCTAGATCGAGAGGTCATTGTGCCCCTCTACTCATCACTTATCAGGCCCGTAATCGAGTACAGTGCCCCATTTGGGATGTACCTTACCCGACACCTTCATCAACTGGAAAGACCCCAAAAGTATCTCACCAAGAGGATCAAGGGGCTCAAGTTGAGAGGTATGCAGGGGATTACAGTCTGTCACTGATGTCAGACATTAAAGCTTCATACTTACATTTTTCAGAAAATGCATGTTGATGTGAAAACTGTTATGTTGAAATTTTAAATGAATAAGTAATGATTAAAAATTGTCCCTAGTTTTGAGCCTTTATTGTGCTGTTGTTTTTGGCTTTATCTGAAACTCTTGATGAAAGATGTTGATTGGTATGCCTTAGAAGCACTTGCACAGGCATTTCCATGGTAACTGCGAACTTGGGCAGCCAGAAAAAGATGATGTATTACTCAAATTGTCATTTTTCCATCTGCTGAGCTTGTGATTTCCTTGGAAATGGCAGTGCAAATGATTCCATGTAATCGCTACTCTGGCAGCACTTTCAGGGCACATTGGGCAGCTGATGAAAGTGTGTGTGGGGGTTTCCCACCCCCACTTGTCCTCACCCTATGGTTCCAGCTCCCATGAGAGGGGTCCATATTTACCTTTGCTTAGACACTTGTCTGATTCGAGTCGCAACTCGCTCAGAACTCCTAACAGTGGTGCAAATCACCATGGATTGCTTTCTGAATGTAGGGCTAACCTTTAATGTCCAGAAGATACAGGTCTTCCTCAGTACCAGGACCAGCTTCCTGGGAGAAGTCATTGACTCTGCTCAATAGAAGGCATTCCTCCCAGGGGACAAAATCTAATTTCTTTTAGATTATTTAAAGAATCTCCTCAGCAAACAAGCCATTACTGCAAGGGAGTTTGATAGACTCCAAGGCTACATGGCTTTTTGCATCCTCATGATTCCATTGGCGAAACTGCACAAGAGAAAGAGCCAATTGTTCCTCTGGAACAGTTGGTAAAAGCATCAGCAATCCTAGTAGAGAAAAATGTACCCCTCCTACTATGCCTCCGCTCCGGCCTAGTCTAGGGAGCTAACTTGGATAATTTCAGGGTGCAGGGAACTTGGGAAAGGGTACAAGCAAAATAGCGCAGCAGTATAAAATAGATGATGATAATGATTCTAATACTAAAAGCTTTCTAAAGAAAAGTTGACTGTAGTATCTATAAAAATTCTGATATAGACCACAGTCATGTGGTATGTAAGCAAAGTGGGAGGTACACAGTCCTCCTCTTTATGCAGGCTAACTGCAGAACTTTTGGCTCGTGGCACAGCAACTAGGGATCACAGCCATAGCTTCATGCATACTAAGGCAGGACAATCTGAGAGCAGACCCACTCAGCAGAACCCTCATAGACCCTGGAGAATGGAGGTTAAAAAGGGAGGTTTTCCTGGATCGGATACATAATGGGGGTGTGCCAGAAACAGACCCTTTCCCTAGGAAATGGGGAAACTCTGGAAATTTTTCTCAAGAATCCCTCAGAGAGGGATGTGAAAAGTGGATACCTTCTCTGTAAAATGGACAAACCAGTTTCTTCAAGCATTTCTATTTATACCCCCTCATTCCCAGGGTATTACAGAAAATGGGTTCAGAGAGGCCACAAATGATTCTAATAACCCCGCCTGGCCCAGTCGGAACTGTTTTCCCCTTCTCCTATCGAGATTTAGCAAGAGGAAAACTACATCCTTACCACCCCTCATATAGTTATTAATTTTGTATATGTATATATATATATATATATATATATATATATATATATATATATATATATATATATAATTATTAACAAGGGGCCTGTCATTCATCCCAACCTGAAAAAAAACAATTTAACAGTTTGGATGATTGGTTTCTAATTATATCTATGCAGTCCTTTTCCCCAGGAAGTCCCATCTATCTTGATAGAAGCTAAGAAACTGAGTACTAGGAAGTCATATGTGGCTAAGTGGAAAAGGTTCCCATTCTGGTGAAAAACTAATGAAATTTCACCCACTCAAGCAACTTTGCAGTAGGTGCTAGAATAGTAGAATAGCTCTCACTTCTGAACAAACAAGGACTGTCCTTCTCTAACATTAAGGTCCATACTTCTGCTATCTCTGCATGCCTGCCAATGACCCCACTAATCTATGCTCACCCCCACATGAACCAAGTTCTGAAGGGTGCACTACATCTCAGACCACCCAGAAGGGAGCCAGTTCTCACCTGGGATTTAAATTATGCCCTGGAAAAACTTAACCTTGCCTAACTTTGAACCTGCCACTACCATTGTGGAAAATAACCCTGCTGCTATCACTCAGCTCAGCAATTTGCATCTCTGTGTTGCAAGCACTGATGTGCAAGAAGCCTTTCTTGATTTTTCATAAAGTCAAGAGTTACCCTGAGAACCAGTACATACTTCCTGGCCCAAGGTGATATCAAAGATTAAATACTTAAAATACACAAGCAGTAAAAGTTCATCGTTGAACAAATCAATATAAAATAAAACAACTTGAACCAAATAAAAAATATTTAATCAGTAAGTGTCTTCTCAAAGAGACTTCATCAGACTGACAATGCAAAATTAAAACCATATTTAAATAGTTAATGCAATTAATTCACATGACTCAATGTTTCAAATTTCCCATCTTCAAATAAATCTTAAAATGTTCTTTTATCCTTTAAACCAGGCGGACTGCAGGAGTTTAACTTAAGTTGCCAGCAATATTCCCTCCAGTCCAACTCATTCTCCTCCTCAAATCTGACCTAAAAACAAAAAAAATATTTTATCAGTCGCCATGAACTTAAAACAGACTTACATTTACATGCCAAATAATGTGTGTAGAGGGCATTTTTATTGTCTTTAATTTCTATAGCATGCAAATGTTCATATATTCTGAAATGCAACTCCCTAGTACTTCTTCCTTTATAATAAGCTGCACAGGAAACACAGCTTGCTTAGTACACAATGAATCCAGACTGACAGGTATGAAATCCTGAAACTTCAATAGTAACATTTTTAGTGTTTAATACAAATTGCATCTGTCATTAAATACTGACTTGGATACAAAGTTTACGTTTACACTAGTATTATTTAAATATGCATCATCATCTAAATCCTGTAAATTACCTCTCCAAATGAAAAAGACATCATTAACAAAAATTTTGTAAGAAATTACATTTAATGTACTCATTTTCCAATCCAGACATAAAAACATTTAACCGTGAGGCATAGCCTATTGAAAAAAAAAAATGAGTTAAATTCACTAAAATTATAGCTCAAAAAAGTGAATTTCTGGGCCTTTGTCTTTTCTAAAATATTTCAAACCTGCATAAACTAAAGCACTGCTGGTGATTCCCTTTTAGTTTTCCCACCCACCCTACTGTTTGTTGTTCTGCTTTTTAAACCTGGTGATTATAAGCGGCTGACCCTTAGTGTAAATTGAGCTCAATATGCTTATCCCTTTTTACACTGCTGTTGATATCTTGAATTATTTGCCTTTCCCTTGTACTTGTTTTGAAAAAGTGCATTTTGCCCCTCATTATTCTGTTCTACTGATTTACTTGCTCTGAATTCATTATCTAGCTAGCTGTTAGATAAAGTATTGTATTTACTCTAGCAAGAACTTGGTTTTACATCAAGAAGTCCGTGGGTTTTCCATCTGGTACACTGCGAGGTGGCGTGATCTATTAAGGTTGGAGAAACACTTGAGATTTCTGTCCATAGTTTTATTGGCTGGAGGGCTTATTATCAGCTTACCTTGCTTTTTAGTGCCTTTATAATTTCTGTACAATTTGTAAAAATCAAAGTACTTTTATTGAATAATCACACTTGTATAAACTGTTTAAAGTACACTGCTGTATCAATATCTTTATATTTGTTTGTGGTAACATTTCACTCCAGACACTCCTTTTCTGTGCTTTTACATTAGGAGGACTTTGATTAGTCATCTAGTGACAGTAGGTGTTTACCTGGTCTATCTGTACTGGGAAATGCACAAAAGGGCTCCAAGTATTTTTTTGCACTTCTGTTATATACTGTAACTGTACTTTAACAGTTCAAAAAACAACTGTACTGTCTGCTGCTGCTTTAAGTAGTTAATTGCTTTGCATTACATTGTATCTATTAGTTGTAGGGATGCTACAGGTAATTTGTGTGGTTGTGTTACACTTGGGCTCCAAACCAGCTATTGGTGTTTCTATGCACCCTTGTGGCAGAAATTTGCTGATTTAACCTGTCTGAGTTGGGGATTGCTGGTGGAAGGCTTATTGTATGCCTCCCTGATTGGTAGTTAGCTTAAAACTTCTTTCTCTTCACTCATATTTAACTGTCGTGTTTGTGCAGTGTGGCTGTTCACGCGTGGCTGATTAGCAGTGCCCTGTACAGATGCAAAAGCCTAGAAGTTCAGTTTTTCCCTGAACAGCTGTCAGTGAAACCCTTCCAATCTTTTCTGCTGCTGTAGGAGCAACTCAGTTGTGCACTGATCAGTGCTGCCTTTTTGATCACCATTAGCCTACACAAAGTATAGGTCCCTCAGAGTCCTGTCAAATTAGCCCATTCCCTTCCCTAATAAAACATACAGTAAGAGTCTGCTATAATGGAAGGGCAGTTTCCCATCACCTCTCTGGGCAGCCTGATGGAGACGGGCATCCTGAGGTAATATAGCAGTTGTGTCATGTATACTGACAGTCACTTAGTCCTGAAACAAACTAATACTTTATATGAGAGATGTAGTTACACTATGAAATTGGAGGCAAGACACTCGCATAAAGACAAATCAAATGCCAAACATGCTGTTAGCACACACACCCTCTTCCCACACTAAATAAGGACACGGTACATAAACCCACATATGCAGAGGTACTCAGTAGTAACTTACCAAAAGATCAGAGGACTCCCAAACAGAAACCACTTGCACACACAATGCAGAAACAACCACAACACATAATAACACACACATATACCAGTGTCTCAACAAATAAGCCCATAAGGCTTGACATCACAAAACATAATGTATTGGCCATAGGTGACTCTGTTGTGAGACACACGGATGTTCTCCTCAACAGTCTGGATAAGGAGCAGCCTACATTTAGCTGCCTGTCAGGTGCCAGGATCCATCAAGTGGTCAAGTGACTTGAGTGCTCGAGTTATAAGTATTGATAAGACTCCTTCATAGCCCATTTGAGAGTGATTGATTTGAGACGTACCTTAATGGACTATATGATGAGAGGCATGACTGAGCTCTTAGATTGTGTCACAGGCAGGTATAAGCCAAGCCTTAAGCAGCATTCTACCTTCTACAAGAATGATGTCACAATACAAATAAAAATGATTGACTTCAACGATTGGCTTAGTTTCTGGTGTCACTCCAAGGGGATCCAGTATCTGACAGCCTGGGAAGACATGGTTAACGGGCCACGCTGTTTTGCCATAGATGGTCTGCACCTGTCTCCTCTGGGCTTCGGATATTGGCAAAGGCATTAGCCACCCCTCTTATGTCTGTTTTAGGCAGTGTCAAAATAACTAACTTCCCAACATAACAAAATCCTCTCTAGATAAACTCAGTGTATTGTTGCTTAATGCTAGGCATCTAAACAAGAAACTGCACTCCCTGGAAGCACTCTTCACTTTGGAAGATGCTGACATCTGTGGAATCACTGAAACATAGTTAAACGGCATGGAAAGCACCCCGATTGTGCAGGGCTACAATGCCTTGCATATATTCAGACCACAAGCTGTGCATGAAAGAACCAAAGGAGGAGGTGTATCCATCTTCATTAAGGATAAGTCCACCTTGAGACTGGTCAAATAGTATAAGTCTCTTGAGCTACTCCATGTCCAATTAACTATAGGAAAAGCCCCCCTTCCACATCATAGCTAGCTATAGGTCCCCCACCATGAAACAGGAAAAGCTTACTGCATACCTGGACTTACTGGAGTCACTTGCCATAAAGCTCAACACCTTCTCATGGGTGATTTTAATTGTCCTACTATTGACTGGGAAACGTACACGACCAGAAACATGCTGGCTCAGAAGTTCTTGGACTTTGTTCCAGAGCATTTGCACTAACAGCTAGTCAGCACACCCACAACAGGCTCAACTGTTCTGGACAATAGTACTCAGTAACATGAAAGAGCATTGCACCCCACCCCATGTGATGTCCTCCCTGGTATGATTGTGCCATAAATTAGTCTCTTTTGATGCAAGTATAAGACCAGATGCCCCATCAAGCTCAAAAACGCTGAAGAATTTTTCACTGACAGATTGCTTCTTACTAAGTGATGGTATAAGAAGTTTGAAAGCCAACTCGAACGCAGATGACATGGACGTCTATGCAGAGGTGTACACCAGTGCCCTGTGTAACTACTTAAGCAGTTGTATAGAATCAGTTGTACCTGACAGGATTAAAATCAGGTCTTGCCGAAAAAACAAGCCACCCTGGTGGACCCCTAGTGTAAACAGGCTGTACAACAAGAAAGAGAAACTGATGTCCAAGAACAAGAGAGAGAGAACTGGCTCAGCAGAGGAAGAAATCCCTCTCTAGATTAAACAAACAAATTAGAGATCTTGTCAAGTCCACCAAAGTTAATTACAAAGTAAAAATAGCTTCCCTAGCTAAGGATAATCACACGGCGTTCTTTAACTCCCATCTGAAATCTAAAATGGAATACCCAGCTATGTGCTGAACTGGTTGTGGATGGCACCACCCATACTCAGCTGAACATAATAGCCAACCTACTAGCTGAGAGATTTGGAGCAAACTTCACCACACTGTGTCTTCCATTCATCCCCCCAAAGTAAACCTGCCACCATTCTTCACCCTGTTAACTCAAGAGAGTGGGTCATCTTGGAGCTCTCCAAGGCTAAAAACACAACATTAATGGGACCAGACACCATCCCAGGTTGGCTTTTAAACAACTTAAAATATGACACACTTAGATGTCTGTTTAACCACTGTCGCTCGTCTGGTCAGGATAAAACAGATGAACATTCATGGGTTCAGTTCAAGCAGCTTTATTACACACTCACAGATCAGAAATGAGGCTTTGTAACTTATACTTAAATAAACTTATAAACAGACTGACTACCACACTCGTGCATGTTAACACTCTGGCTGTTTTCTCAAAATGGCACTGCTGCCTGCACGTACTCAGGATTTATATGCACGTGCTACATCTGAAACACTTCTTAATAGTACATACTGACTCTTTGATCTTCATTCTCCTTCTTTGAGAAATAATCCATATATGAAATGACCGTATTCAATGACATGCAGTTTACAGAAATGATCTTTTGACATGCAGTTATACAGAACTAATTATTTGACTTGCAATCATACAAAATCAGACACATATAAAACAATTATGTCCAGGTTGCTGTGAATTTTACACTAGGTCTGGAAATACGACCTGATTGTGTAACATAAAAGTCAGAATTGGATCTAGCAATGGGGACTGTCTTCAAGGAACTTTGGGGACAACTGGGACATCATCAGGAATGGGAATGGATACTGCTACGAACATTGTCAGGGTTGCTCTGAGATCTAGAGTCTGTATTACAGGTACAATGCTGTGTTATCGCTTCTGCTACAGGAAGAAGATGTCTGCGGCTTCTCCTGTACTCTATACCCTCAGATTCCACTAAATAGGATGTCTGCTCGATACATATATCTCTCATTTGACCAATTTGATCAAAGCCTTTCACCGTTTGCATCTTCACTGTCCCTACTTCTTTTACCGGATGAAGAAATCTGCTCATTTTATCATAGCTGGACTTCTGAGAAGAATGCTTCTTAAAAAGTTGGTCTTTGATTGCGCTGTTGTTTTTAGCATTAGGCACCAACAAAGTAGAACAGATAGGCAAGATTGTTCTGGTTTGCGTAGATAGAAGTCTGTGAGCAGGCGAGCCAAGTACGTTGTCACTGGGTATATTTCTGAGATTGAGTAAATTCAAGAAGGTATTGGTATTGTCTTGCTTTGACCTCTCCAGTAATTGCTTTGCACTCTATACTGCACGTTTAGCAAGGCCGTTTGACTGTGGATATTCAGTACTGCCAGTAACATGGATAAAGTCCAATTCTTTAGCAAATTTCTGAAACAATTGACTGGTAAACTGAGAAACGTTGTCAGAAATAACTTTGTGTGGGCTACCATGGACTGAGAAATGATGATTTATCTTAATAATAACAGCACTGTACATTAGATTAGGTAGCAAATCGATCTCAAACCAGTTCAAATGAGAGTCTACCATCACTAAGTAATGTTGACTGTTCCACTCAAATGTGTCGGTGGCTACTGTTGACCAAGGTAGTTCAGGAATTTGGCTTAGCTGAAGTGGCTCTTTTGGCAAATGCGGCTTAGTACTGTTGCACACTGAACAAGAAGAAAGCACTTTATCAATGTCTTTCAGTAGAGAAGGCCAAAGTACTAGTCGTCTTGCCCTTCTTTTCATAGAATCAGAACCTGGGTGGCCACGATGCAAAATCTAAATGTATTCACGCTATAAGAAAGTAGGAACAGTAACTTTTGGAACTTTGAAAATGATACCATTTTCCATCAGCATCTCATCTCTGTCTGGAAAGTAAGGGTGTACTTACATCAGTACACAGGATTGTTTTAACGGCCATCCTGCATTGATGAAGTGGTTGAGCTTTGGCAAAATTGGATCAGTCTTTTTATGATCTCTCAGCTGATAGTCTCGTGGTAGAAAAATGATGCACTTCCATGACATCAAAGTCAAACTTTTCTGCATCAAGCTGTTCCATGGTATTTCTGGGCGATCTGGATAAGGTATCAGCTAGATAAAGAAATTTACCCCGTATATAGACCATTTTGAAATTGTACTTTTGCAATTTGAGGATCATTCTTTGTAGTCGTGCTGGAGCAGAATGCATAGGCTTCTTTAAAATTGTGACTAGAGGTTGATGGTCAGTTTCTATCTGGATAGCTCTGCCATAAATATTAATCATGGAACTTTGAACATGCAAATGCAATTGCCATAAGTTCCTTCTCAATTTGAGCATACTGCCTGTCAGTTTGGGTAAGGGTTCTACATGCATAGGTGACAGGTCTGCCTTCTTGAATAATAACTGCACCAAGACCGAACTTGAAGCATCACAAGAAAGAACTACTGGTTTGTGAACATCATAGTATCTTAATGTAGGCGGGTTAGCAATTTGCTGTTTGTGGTTATCAGATGCTCTCTGGTGTTGTTCTGACTATGACTATGCAACTTTTCTGTGTGTCAGCTCTCTTAAACTTGCTGTTAACTCACTAAAGTCAGGGATAAATTTGCCCAAATAGTTAACCATACCAAGAAAATGCTGTAAGATTTGGACATTGTCTGGAGCTGGCATCTGAAGAATGGATACTTGTTTGGAATGATCTGGTCGTACGTCTGTGCTGGTAAATAAATGACCTACGTAAGAAATTTCTGGTAGGCTGAATTTGCACTTAAGAGGATTGAGCTTTAAATTCACTTCACAAGCTCTGTCCAGAACTTTACTGAGGTGTCTGTCATGCTCTGCTTTACAATTACCTCCAACTAGTAAATCATCAGCTGTTATTGCACACGGGTAGCCTGAAAAAAATTTGCTCTGTTGCACGCTAGAAGACTTCACTGGCAGAATTTATTCCAAAAGACATCCTGCGGAATCATTATCTACCAAATGGGGTACTGAATGTAGTCAGTAGTGAAGATTTGCAATCAAGGATCACTTGCCAAAATGAACTCTAAGACAGAAAAAACAGTGGCATTTGGCATCAGGGTGACAATCTCCTTGACTGTACCCATAGGATGATGAAAGTTATCTTTAATGCCTTGTTCAAGTCTCTTGGGTCAGTGCATATTCTGGTTTCATCTGAATTTTTCTTATGAGCAGCTACCAAGAAGATACCCACTCAGTTGATTCTGTGACTGGAGAAATCACACCTTGCTGCACCATTTTATCTATCTGGGCTTGACTTTGTCCTGCATAGCTATTGGAATTCTTCTTGCTGGTCTGACCACTGGACTGACCTCTGGATCCACTTTCCTGGAGTACACAACTGGAAGTTTGCCTAGCTTGTCGTCGAACACCTCAACATAGTGTGAGAAAATAGTATCACTGAAGCTTACATGATACATGTCTTTGGTAAAAGAAAGCAGTTTCATTCTCAAACTGTCTCTGAGACCTAATAATGACTGCACAGGTCTTCTGACTACAGAAAAATTGCAAGCTGTAACTGTTTCCAGCCGAATGGCATGAAAGCAGTACTGAACCTTCGGTTTGAATCTCTTCACCTCCATTAGCAACAGGTTTCACACAATTGGCCAAATTAAGTTGCTCACCAGCTCTCACTTTAGCAAATGTTTCTGCTAACATTACATTATACTTTGAACCAGTGTCTACTTTGAGCTCTGTGGTTTACCATTGATCAGGACAGTACAAAATACTTCATTCTTTGCCAGCAAATCTATTGCAATTAGTATTTTTACTGACCACTGATACAACATCTACATAGAAAGTAGGGTTGCAGCTCCCTATATGATCAACTTGCTTTCTGAGTAACCTTTCTTAATAACTGAATGAGGTTTACTTGATTTACAACTTTTGAAAATGGTTCCATTTTTAAAACTTGTGGCATTGCTGATCAAATGCTAAGCACTTGTCTCTTTTAGACTCATGGTTGGCTCACAATTACGACAGTTAACAATGAGACTTGACTTGGGTTTTGCTGACTCACCCTTATACTGTACTGAGCATGCCCTATTTACTGAGCTAGTCTTGGAACTTGCTAGAAAGCTACGGGTCCCCCCTGCCACACCTGCAGTGATTGCTGCTGACATGCTTAGGCCTGTTTCTGCTTGCCATGTGTTGCATGCTGTCTACGTTTACTCTAAAGGCTTCTGAAACCATGTTCTTATCATTTGCAAGCATATGGCTGTGCCTTTCTGTGAGCTCATGGATTTGAAAAATCTCTATGGCTTTGCTTAATGTTAAATCAATGTCACGAAACAAATCTTTCTCACTGCAACACTATTAACACCACACACAAGCCGGTCCTTTATTAACTCATCTTTCAAGTCATCAAATCTGCAAGGTTTAGCTTTATTTCTCAAGTTAGTGATATAAGCTGCAAAAAATTCACCTGGCTTTTTGTCTCTTGTATAAAATAAGTGCCTCTCTAATGTAACATGAGTGTTGCACGTTTCTCTACATTTGCATTTAAACCACTTAGGATCCTCTCTTAATTCAGCCGGTACCACAGTATGGTGGGTTTCCCCCTCTCCTGCATATACTTCTGGTGCATACATAAATGAATGGTCTCCTTCAGTAGCTTCTGACCCAGATAAGTTAAACAAAATGAATGCCCTTGTACATCCATTTTTATCAGAAAAAGCTGCTTGTATGAAAATATCATATTCTTGCTCAAATACTCTCCAATTCTCTGCTATATTATGATCAAACACAAATGGACCTGGTCTGTGAAATCACTCTGCCATATCAACACACAGTAGTGAAGGTGCTTGAAATTATGTATGAACATACACACACAAATATATATATATATATATAAATATATATATATAAATATATATATATATATATATATATATATATATATATATATATATATATATATATATATATATATATATATATATATATATATATATATATGCCATAACATTATGCCCAGTAGCACAGCAAACTCTTTGAAATAACTCCACTTCACCAAATAAGTCTCCATAGCACAAGAACACTTTGAAATCACTGTACTTTATGAAATCACTCCTTACCAGTTTTAAGAAATACTTTGAAATTATGTATGAACATACACACACAAATATATATATATATATATATATATATATATATATATATATATATATATATATATATATATGCCATAACTTTATGCCCAGTAGCACAGCAAACTCTTTGAAATAACTCCACTTCACCAAATAAGTCTCCATAGCACAAGAACACTTTGAAATCACTGTACTTTATGAAATCACTCCTTACCAGTTTTAAGAAATACTTTGAAATGACTGTACTTTGAAAATAAATTGTACACAATGGAAGCAACTCACAGTAAGAAACTCTTTGAGATGAATGCACTTTGCAAATAAACTGTACACAGTAGAAGAACCTTTGAAAATGGCTGTACTTTGCGAAATAACTCTGCACAGTGCAGGAAACACTTTGAAATGGCGGCACTTTGTGAATAAATGTACACAACACAAGAAACTTTTTGAAATGGCAGTACTTTGCAATATAACTGTACTTTGCACACAGAAAACTCTTTGAAATAATTGCACTATAGTGAAGCACACACTCTGCAAACACTTTGCACACACTGAGATGGTTCAAACAATTCTACTTATGCTTTGAATGGCTTTGGTTAATATGAAATAGTAGTTTGTGCCCAAACATGGTCCTTTAGTAAAAAATCATGCAGTCGCCTTGCTCTTTAATCTTAATCTGCCCTTTTATTGAACTCGTTATGCCCTTTTAATGCCTTATCATGCTCATTGTAACTTTCTTGTGCTTGTTTTACTTTAAACATGCTCATTATGCAAACCAAAGGTAATTCTGTGCCCCACATGAATAGTTCTGCTAGTTTTATCAAATATTGTGGTTTCGAACATTTTGCTTAATTAATAATGCAGTTTGTGCCTTTTGTTTGATTATTAATACATTGTTTGTGCTACTCATTTGATTAATAATGCGTCTTGTGCCTTATAAATGCACTGTTTCTTTTTCTTTGCCAAATAAATAATTTGTGCATTTTTCTTTACCTTTAGCTTGTTTCTGACCCTTTTTTGTTTGTCTGAGCTCTGTTTCAATCAACCAGCTCGAACTACCTTCACCTTCAACTCACATCATGGCTTGAAGAACTTGTTCTTCTAATCACGGTTCTGACACCATGTAGCTCGTCTGGTCAGGATAAAACAGATGAACAGTTCAAGCACCTTTATTATACACAAATGCATACCAAATGAGGCTTTGTAACTTAAACTTAAACTTATAAACTGACTAACACACTCATACGTGTTAACACTCTGGCTGTTCTCTCAAAATGGCACTGCTGCTTGCACGTGCTCAGTATTTATATGCACGTGCTACATTTGGAAACACTTCTTAAAGGTACATAGATACATACACTCTGATCTACAGCCACAATCTGTGAACTGGCTGTATTCCAGCAGAATGGAGGATGGTAAGAATAATCCCTCTGCACAGAGGGAGATCATCAAATGACCCTGGGAAGTATAGGCCAATAAGCTTGACTAGCGTCATCTGCAAGGCCATGGAAAGAATCCCTATGGACCTTATTAACAAGGATATATGTCATCTCCAATCTCTGGACCCAACCCAGTCAGGATTTGTTAAAAGTAGATCTTGCCTGATAAACATGGTTGACTTCTTCGAGAAAGTCACCAAGGCTCTGGATGAGGGAAAGACTGTGCATACCACCTGATGAGGGAAAGACTGTGCATACCACCTGACTTGAGATAGTCAAGGCATTTGACACAATTCCCCACTTGGGTATTCTAGAGAAACTCTCCCAATTGGGAATTAACCCCTACATTACCAAATGGATAGCCAGCTGGCGCACTGACAGGACATGTGCTGTCAAAGTGGGTGACTTCATTTCTAGCAAAAGACCAGTCACCAATGGCATACCACAGGGTCCTGTGCTGGGGCCTCTTACTGTTCAGAATTTATTTCTCAGAAGTCCAGTCAAACCTGGATGACCTGTGATTGACCAGGTTCATTGACAATTACAAATTGGGAGCAATCATTTAGTTCCCCAATGATGTTAATATACTGAAGGCAGGGTTAACGCAGGCAAATGTTTATTGGCAAAGCCACGGATTAAAGCTAAATGCAAAAAATGCAGTATTATTCCTTTTGGGAAAGCTGACATCTCCCCTAATTATATTATATTATAGACAACACCGCCCAAAGAGTAGACCCAGTGGTATGTGTTCTGGGTACTCGGGTTGATAGCAGTCTGAACTTTGACCATCACGTATCCACAGTAGTAAGGAAGTCCTTCTTTGTGGCACATCTTGTAAGTAAAGGCATAGCATCTAGATCTAAGGATGTTAAAATTCCATTATACTTTGCTCTCATCAGACCAATAATTAAGTACAGTGCTACCTTTAGCTTGCAACTCACCAGACACTAGCAGGCTAGGCTTGTATAGGCCTAGGGCCAATAGCCTAGTACCAACCTATGAACAATTGGCGTCCACAGAGATTTCTCATCAGTAAATTACTGGGTACACAAAACAAGTCTTATGTTGAAGTACTAAAAGCCCTGTCACTGTATTCTGTCTTCTATAGCTTGCTAAGTGGTGACCTGTGCTTGGCTTATAGGGCAGTCTCTGACTCGGCCCTGATGGAAGTGCTACACATTCATAAATCAAACTGCACAAGGGTCACACACCCAACCTCTGACATGAGGAGGTCTTGCTGGAGTGATTGATATTGATAATCTCCCAGAGCTTGCCACTCCTCTGGAACAAGCTTCCAATTCATGTGAAACAGAGCCCCTTCTTGAACCTCTTCAAATGCACCTAAGTCAATGGATGGATGACCGCAATTTCACTCCTGTTGTTGCGCCTATGTCTCTCCTTGACAGAGGAAGTTGGTATTAACTACCATAGAGCCTTACCTCTACAAACTTCACTCGCCAACCACCAATAATTGGGGCAGTTCGGGATAAATATGGCTATGCTTGTAAGGGCTCTAGGGCCGTTAGACTAGTAACCTTCTATGAACCTATTAAATAATATTTAATACTTCTATAATAAAATAACTTCATTACAAAAGTGCTTAGTTAAGTCAAGCTGGCCACTAACTGTGTACTTTCCAATGTCATTCTGAATCCTGGTATATAGAGACTGAATATACACAGTCACTAAAAAATCAGAATCTGACACATGCACTTTTATAAAGTCAAGAGAGTCCTTTATATAGGAAGAGTGCCTTCCAGCCACTCTGCAGAAATTCTTATCCACATAAATAGCAATCAATTCCATTTTACTGCCACCACTTGTCACTATAGGTTTCAGCCGTGGTATATCCAAATTCTTAAGTATTTTAAGAAGACCAAAAATACAGCTCAAGTTAGGATTTTTCACTTCAGCTATACCAGGATGCATTAATCCATCACACAGCCAAACCTCAATAAAAGAATCAGTGCATCTATATGTGCTATTAATCAAGGAGCATTTGACTGTCGTATAAAAAATTTGCAGCAGAAAGCAAATCAGTCATTTGTGTCACCTATCCATTCCTGTTCATAATTACCAGAGCATTGCCCTTATCTGCTTCTGTAGTTAAAATATCTTGATTTGATCTCTAGTTTTTTCAAAGATTCCTTTTCAGCAGCAGAAGCGGACAACTTGTAATATCTTTATTCTGAACTGCTGTCTAATATACTTATAATATCTCTTTCAGTAGTAGACAAAAAGGGTTCTTGCTCTGGTTTAAGTTGTGGATTGAACATGCCAGGTTTAACAAACTGAGAACGTGGCCCTTCATTTTGCCCAAACTTGCACTTAAAGTTGAGCTTTCTGACATATTCTCTAAGGCTGTTAATTATGTTCTATTAATCAGCTCTTGCTGCAACAAATGTCCCTCCCTTTCGCAGAACTCCTACGTAAAGTTCAAAACAAAGTTTGAATATCTTAAAATGAACCTCTGGGGAATGTTCCTTTTATCTGTACATACTCCTTTTCATGTTCCATTGTTTGCTACTGTCTTGCTGATTGTTTTTCTTGCAGGTTGAGTCACTAATTTGGTCCACATTCTCTCTCCTGTTCTCATATCCTGGTAAACATGTACTAGCTGAAAAACCCGAACTGGTTCATTGCCATGCCCCAAATCACCTGGATTGTTCAGATCAAAATAACCTTTAGAGTGAATGTTAGTACCTTCTAGATTCTTTTGTGTTGTACATTCTCAGGTTCTCAGTCCTTAATAGTCTCTTTTTTCCCCTCAACCTCTGTCATCAGTCTTCATGGAATTGTTGTTCTAGATTGTAGCATTACTCTTAGACACGGGTGCAGTTACTTTTAGACATGGGTGCAGACACGTGATACACTAACCCTTTTTCAAAGTCATTGCAGTCATGCTCAGACTTGACTGGAGGGAATATTGTTGGCAACTTAACTTGGATACCTGCAGTCCCTGTGGCTTAAATGATAAAAGAAAATTTTAAGATTTACTTGAAGAGGCGGAAATTGAAACATTGAGTCATGTGGTTGTATTGGATGAAGTACTTAAATGTGGTGTTAATTTTATATTGTCAGTCTGATGAAGTTTCTTTGGGTTGAAAGTGCTAACAGATTGAATTTTTTATTTGGTTAATATTATTTTATCTTCTATAAGATATTTCTTTAAATCAGGCCATTCATCTCCCTTTGTTCTTTCCAAACCCTCAAAACAAGGGAGAAAGAATCCTCCATTTTCTGAACTTGCACTGATAGTCAAGATTCTTCCTCCACAGAATACATTTCCAGGTAGGTCTGGCTAGTTTTTAATTACCTTTAAAATGGAAATTAAGGAAAACCAGCAGGCAAACCAACTGTCTCTAATGGATTACTAACTGCATCTCCTTCTGCTGCTAATAACATGGCAGACATCCTAAGGAGCTTTCACTCCCCATGGGCAAAAGCCACAACCACTGATTTAATGAAAGGAGCCCCTACTGACAACATTTTAGAAGTAGCCATCTGATCCTCTGTGTACACGTTCACAAAGCACTACAATCTTGGTGCCATACCCAGGGTAGGGCAGGATTTGCCTCTGCCATTCTGCTCAGCCTGCAGTCCCAAGACAGAGATTCCTTCCAGCCACCCCATTATAGGAGCTTTGGGAATGTTCTCAAGACTTAGTACTGCATATTGACTATGATGCACATAGTAAGTTGTGTAACAACATGTTGTACATGTTCTAATACATCAGTGTTGCAGTACCATTTCCCTCACTCTTTCCCCTCACCTGATTCCTTTTTCCTGATCTTAGGGTTGGAGTGGGTTTCCTGTTTCCACATTGTCAACCCCACTCTCATTCTTCCCTTACTTCCTAAACCAGGACTCTGGGCATCAGTAGGGCTAGCTAGGCAAGTTGTGCTCTACCCAAAGATCATTGAGCCATAGGGATTCAGGCAAGAAAGACTTGAAGATGGCATCGACCGATGCACTACCTATGTCTTTATCAGTCTGTCAAGGACATCTTCCAATTGGTTTTATGGCTGGCCACATATGCTTCTCCACCGCAGACAGTCACACAACATAGTACTGCAACATTATTAATCTACTTGAACATGTATAATTATGGTAAGTGGGACACAGCTGTACTTTCTGGTAAATGGCTAGTTTGAAGCACATTGGAGGATTTCATGGGGGCTGTTTTTGTGTGTGTATAGGACAGTGTCCTACACGATTACTGCACAGTTTCGCTGTTATAAATAATGATGTAGTGCATGTATTTGTGCCTGTGGAGCTGCGAGTTATGCAGGTAAGGTCTGGCCCTTTTCAGTATGGCTCAGAGAAGATCAGATGTATGGTGCCTTATAAGTGGTGTGGAATGTATGGCTCTTGAATCTGCAGTTTGTTTGCTGTGCTGTTCATGCCTGCATTTGCAGTTTTTAACTGATGACTTTTGGAAGAGGAGGCTTGTATGGCTGTCTGGGTACTGCTGCCTCTGTCTTTATTGAGGTCATATTTTGCTGTTAAATTTGATGGGGTAGTAAATCTTGGTGCATGGCTTACACTACTGATCACTAGACATACAGCAGGCCGTGTGTTTCAATTTCTGCAATCATTTGTGAGTAGTACCTGTATGCTATTTATTACTATTAAATTGTAGATACTATCCCTGTGCAGTTCATGGCACTATTTTATTCTGCACATGCCAATTGCTAAGCATACAATGGTCAGTGAGTTATAATAAGACACTTTATGGTCCCCTGGTTCCCCCACTGTGCTTTGCAGGAGATCATAGTGTGAAGAGGCTGTATGTCAAAAATTTGTGGTTAGAGCTTTCATTTAATTAAAAGCAGCCCAAACTTCATCTCATTTTATATCTAAAAAAGCTGTTTTTGCAGGTGGCCCTCAACATGGGGGTTGTACTCCAGAGACCTAACTAGGGTCGGCAAAGGGAGTGGCTGCCCTGGACACAAGATGTTAGAGGACGCAGTCTGCAGGTGCTGATGGTGTGCTAGTGTAGTACCACAATTGATTTATGAAACTGTTAGGATAGCATAACTTCATAAAGGAATAACAACAGTGCTACATTTATGTTTACAGATGTAGCTCACTGTTTGGTAGTATTTGTAGCAATCTGTGTTACAGCTGTAGCAAGCAGCATACTACAGATTCCTTTTTGTTTGTGGGGGGACATTTTTTACTTTGAGTTGAAGAGTACAGCTACAGATCTGCTGCACCTCCCTCACACGATACTAACTCTGATATTAGTGTACCTTGGAGGGAGGGAAATGTAACAGTACTTTTGGTCTTGCCATATACCCAAATAAAAAGGCAAATTTAACATTCACAGTTTAGTGTGAAACACATGCGTGCTGAACTGTATGGGAAGGGGGTGGCATGACCTAGTGCATATTTTATATTGACTTGTTTTCCATCCCTCTTTTGGCTCACAAGTTCTTGTAGTGTGATTGTAGTAAAGAGGCTCACTTGCACTTAAGGAATTACCTGGAGATACACTGGGTACACCATGCTCTATAGTTTGAAATTCAGGTTGTGCAGGATGATCTGCCTTGCACTGAATTAAAAGAATCAAAGGTCAAGCATATTTACTCTGTATTAACTTGTACATTTGGTTAACCTGCTTTATTTTTGGGTCTATATTAGATCATCGAAATGGCAGAATTTCAAATGATCTAATATCGAACCCAATATCGCGAATGCTGAAAACAGCGAAGCTGCACAAAACCAAATTCTTTCCTAGGGAAAGTGGTTGGCCGTTGTTGTGGCGTCGCTGTTTTCAGTGATGCGGTGGGAAGTTACGGGTTGGGTTAAGGTAAGTGTGTGATTGTGCGAACGTTCGGGTTAGGGCGCAGGTTGGGTGAGTTAGGGTTAGGGTGCAGGTCAGGTGAGTGTGCGATAGTGAGAATTTGGGGTTGGGGGCGGGTTAAGTGAGTTAGGGTTAGGGCTCAGGTGAGGTGAGTGTGCGATACTGATGGACCTTAGGGTTAGGGTCTGTGTTAAGGTAAGTGGATAGATAGTAGTGTATGTGCAGTGTAGTGTAGGGTTAGATGTAACTTTTAAATGTATGTGTGTGGATTGCTGCTTTTTAGTGTGCTTGTGGTGTGTGTGTGTGTGTGTGTGTGTGTGTGTGTGTGTGTGTGTGTGTGTGTGTGTGTGTGTGTGTGTGTGTGTGTGTTTCTCGGTTTTGAGGTTTCAATATTGTTAGGGTTTGGGTTTTGCAGTTCGATGTTACGGCATTCGATAATGAGCCGTTTCGATGATCTGATAATAGACCCTTTTTTTTTATTTACAATGCCAGTCTGGGGACTGGAAGAGTTTTCTGAGGAAGACTGTCATTTCTTAATGTTTTCATTATTGAAAAGTATGCTTTCCAGTATGGGCTGCATTTTTGTAGTGGGAATGAAATTCCTAAAATGCTGGTTTCACCCTTTGACAGTAGTATATTAAGTGACTTCAGAGTTTGAGCAGGGGCATGTTTAATGCCACTACATAAGGAAGAATGACACCAAATGCTCTGCAGAGGAACAAAGATTGTAAGTTGCTTCTAGGCATTTTTGAACATATATTCTGTATGCTAACATTTCTAGGATGGCAGCAGTTTTATTCTTTAGATAATGGCAATTTACGTTAGCACTGGTACATGATGTAGCTGTACAGCTGCAGGCTTGTTTTCAGTTCGATGACTGATTATGTTATGCACATTTGTATACTTCATAGTTTCATAAGTGTGTGTATTAGAGATTGGCCAAAGCACTACCATCTTGAGTGGCTGGCAGGGGGGATAAAAATGAGATTGGATACCTGTCTTAGTCACTATATGCCTAGGATTTGCTTTATTCCCACAGAACATCCATAAAGATATGAAATGTTGCTGTACTTAGTTTGCAATGGACAGTGCCTGTTTGTAAGCGTAGCTACTGTATAGCTGGAAAACATGCCAGAATAAAACTGGACTTGCAGAAAAACAGAAGCTGTAGTTCCTGTTTGCCTGTTACTCAGCATGTGGTGTGTATTAATATTTTATTTAGTAATCTAAGAGCGATGCATGGTATGGTGAACCGAAGGGTGTCCGATTCCAGATTACATAACAGCGTATGAAGTTTACACTGTTACTTGGTGTTAAGCTTGTACACATTCATGGTTGTTAACATTTGTAGATGGCTTAATTAAACATAAAATGAATGCATCTCAGCTACTAGCATAGTGTTTTAGTGCTGTAATTAGTGTCCACAGTAGTGCAGTCTTGATTGGTTGACTAAGATTAAAAGTAGGTCAGTTGCCAAGTGTTAAACATTGCCTACATAAAATATTTGCATTTGTTTTTAAATATTGTAGCATTCTGATTTGTTGCTGTAACTGCATTAAACTGGACATGGCAATATCCATGTGTAAGCATTGCTTGTCATTTAGTAGTTGAACATGAGATGATCCATTACAGATGCAGTGGAATATTGCTTATAATTACCTTCATTCAGGCCATTTCTAAATATTTACCTTATGTTCATACTTACACTAATAATTTGAAATTGATATACATTATGAAGTACTAGAGTGTGTCTGATTTATGCTTGCATAATAGCAAACAGAATTGGCATTGCCTGAGCAAATGTGCATATGGCACATTTAAATATTTTAATAATTCAGTGCATTACTGAGCAGCCAAAGCATTATTCTCTTAATAACTTGTCTGGGTGGACAGAAATGACATCAAAGATATTTGCTTGTGTTTTGCATCTATCTTAAAATTGCAAATTCATTGTACATCAGGATTACAGTGGAAGATTACAGAGGCTGTACCTATATCTTTTTGAAAGCATTGTTTAACTCCACATCACTAATCTAACTAGGTGAGCAGTGTGAAATGATGCAAGCTGAATAGCAAAGCATCGGACATATTCCAGTCTGTGTCCATGCAGAATTTTATATTGCCATATCTGAGTGAATTAACTGAACTAGAGAAAGATGACCTGCTATTTTATGGTAGAAAACTTCTCCCTGATACCTGGTATCTAAATTGTACAAGAGGTCATGAAAATATGCATAAATATCATACTTTTGTAAATATCTCTAAGGTGGAATGGTACCAGCAACATTGATTCAATCAAATTGGCAAACACATCTGCATGAACAAAAATGCTGCTTAGTCTGTCTAGAGTTTGTTAAAGGAATAATTTCAGATCTAATTTTTTTCTCCTAACAATAAAGGGAGGCTGACATGGTGAGTCTGAGGAGGATTTAGAACTTTTAGAATTTTCAGAAGGTTTTATCACCTAAAATAAGCTTGGGGTTTGAACCACCTATTAGCTCTCACTCTTATGCTGTTTATGTACTATGGTTTCAAGGATATTAACAGCAATTTATACTGTTTCAGCCAACAAATTAATTTTATTTTATTTACTTGGTATAATATCAAGGTTATGTCTGGATGAAAAATGATTATAACTATTAAGATTTTTTTTTGTAATGTCTTTACACCTGTTACTGTTCTTCAAGATGTCTAGATTTGTTTGAATGTATGTTTTGTAAACTGCATTTTCAGAAGAAATGGCAGAGGTGAAAGTTGTCCATTTAGGAACTGCTCAAGTTATACTCGTGTATGAAGTTCCACTGCTGCTAGGAGTGAATACGTTATGCTGCGTTATCACTTATTCCTTCCCCTGGCTCACAGTGAAAACTGGAAGAAGAGTTTCCTTTTACTTTGCAGGAGTATATGATATCAGACCATTGAATTGGACAGGTAGTCCCAAGCAATTTTCTATACTTTTGCTAGAAAGCAATGCCGTCTCCTATCCCTTTTATTCCAAAGTGTCGTATTCCTTATCCCTGTCATTGCTTCAACTGGCTCACGGACAGAGCCCACATGGTAAGAATTGTGGGAGCTAGGTCTGACTCTAAACCGGTTACAAGTGGTGTCCTCCAGGGCTCAGTCCTAGGACCCCTCCTGTTCGGCATATACCTCTCAGAGGTACAGGCAAGCACAGGAGAACTATGGCTGACCAAGTTCACGGACGACTTCAAAATAGGGGCTATAATTGACTCTGGCTGACCCAGACATCCTCCAAAAGGGTCTCACTGAGGACAAATACCTGGTGTCAGAACCATGGCCTCAAGCTAAATGCCAAAAAGTGCATAGTCATCCTCTTTGGAAAAAAACAAAGTACCCACAAACTACCACATAGGTGGTAGCCTCATAAGTACAGAAGATGTAGTAAGGGATCTGGAGACCCAAGTAGATAGTAATCTCTCCTTTGATAATCACATTGCTAAAGTGGTTAGAATATCCTGTGTGGCCCACATAATCACAAAAGAGTTTGCATCCAGATCAAAAGAGGTCATTGTGTCCCTTTATGATGGGTCTGATGAGTGATGCATAGAGTACAATGCCCCGTTTGGGGTGTACCTTACAAGACACCTGCAACAGCTGGAAAGACCACAGAAGTACCTCACCAAGAGGATCACTGGCCTAAAACAGATGCCATATGCAGCTCGACTGAAGAAACTCCAGCTGTACTCTGTTGCATACTGCCTACTCAGAGGTGATCTCTGCCTGACATACAAGGCCATGTCCAACCCAGAATTGATAGACATGCTCCACCTAAAGATAACCATATCCCCTCGAGCCACACGCTCTAGGGATCTAAACCTCACCACAACAATAAATAGGAAGTGCTGGAGGGATAGATTCCTGTCCCAGAGACTTCCCATGCTCTGGAACAAGATTCCAATCTACATTAGGCAGAGCTCCTCTCTAACACTCTTCAGGAGAAACCTTGATGAGTGGATGGGAAACAGAAAGTTTACCCCGGGGATCACTGCAATGGCTCTGCTGGGCAGAGGCACAGGGAACTAATCTAAGGGGGTGGCGAAAGCCAATACATTCCGTCTAGGCTTATAAATGCCTTCAGGCAGATAACCTAGTACCTACTGTGAACCTATGACAGACTTGCCAAACCAGACCAAGTTTTAAAAAGTTCAGTATGTTAATCCTGCAAGACTCTACTTCTACAAAACGATACCTCTGTAGTGACTCTTGACTTCTGGGATGTATACCTTTTCATCCCATGTTTCAAGTCACTCAGTGTTTAGCTTCAGTATTTGCACACCTGAGCCTGAAAGGAGTTCTAATTTATCCTTATCTCGATGACCACTGCAGTCATGCAGTCTCTGGAAACCTTGGAATTACTACAAGAAACAGTTATCTGTCTCAAAAACCTTGGTGTAATACCCTAAATAAAGGTTAAATCCAGTTCCTCCTCAGATAAAACTTATTCTAGTCATTTTTTGCAAAACACCATTTTCTACTGTACTAATTCAAATTTCAGTAACACAATTCCTGATGTATTTTCCAGGAAATGTCTCCCCATATAAAATTAGATGGTCCTCTATCCAAACCTCAAAACTGTTAGTCTAACAGGATGAGTATCCATAGATAATATCCAACACCCATTAGATGTCTGATAGTCTTGTCTGTTTTGAAATAGACTAAGAAAATATATATAGAAAAATATTTTCTTTTGTGGATTAGAATTTATATGTGGTGTAAACTATGTCTATTAATAGCACCAGTGTGCCAAATTACAATGTGTGGCAGACCTACACTGAGATTGAGATGAAATCATAACACTGACAAATAGACAGTAGTGAATGTATTAAAAGTTCATCACTCCTCTCAGAACTGATCTGTGTAGAAGGTGGAGTGGCCAACAGACTTTTCAGATCACAATTGTTGAAAAACTGTTAGTCTGATATATGTGTAATGCGTACTAATGTGAATATGCATGCATACAGCTGATACGTCAAGTGCTGAGGTGTTCATAGCAGTGCTACATACTTATTTTTTGCAGAAAAAAAAATTGTGTTTGATGGTTCTGTTGCTTTGTTGATTTATGAAACTAGAGGTACCAGAACCTCCATTTACTATGAAGGAAGGTAAGCTTTCTTCAAGTTCAGATTCACCATCATTGCTTCTGGAAGTAAAAGTGGCAGTAGTCTTTGTAGAGTCAGCATTTTGAATTTTTGATGCTACTAGAAGTTTGTTTAATCTGGAGAGATCCAGGATGAGCCACCAGGTACTTTCTTTTGGGGGCCTAAATGTTGATATTTTCAATGCTTATATCTTTATCACATTCCTGTCATACTGTACATGGCTTAAATTTTCACTGAAGTCTGGCCACCTGTAATAGATGTGTGCCTTTGACAGTGCCATTGCTTAAAAAACACACATAACATTGACTGTAACTCTGTTTCTCTAAAACATTGTGATTCAGGACAACTACAGCATAACTGAAAATTACATAAACACTTTATACCATTTGCCAAGTGACTGTCTTTGCAGGAGTGCACTTTATCAGTAATAACGACTTGCTCATATTATTTTTATGTATTGAAAGCAGGCATTTAAATAAGAAGTTCACATTTAGTTAAAACTTCAACCTCATGATACATTTTATTTATTTATTTTAACATTTTGTTGAGTGGGAAAGTCCGACTAGGACAGAATGTGGGAGGAAACTGGAGTACCCAGAGGAGACCCACATGAATGCAGGGAGGACATACAAGACTCTGCATGGAAGGCATCCCAGCTGAGAATCAAATTGGGGAACCTCTTGCTGTGAGGCAACAATGTTAACTGCTGCACCAATGCGCCACCCTATATACATCATTATAACCAATAACATTTTACTGTATTTATTTCATTAAATGACATTACATGATGGCTTCTTGATTGCCTATATCTCTTCCTTCAACAGTAATGTCGAAATTGAGAGCTCTGATGGAAGAAGTTCTAACTAGAGCTGAACACAAGCTCCCCACAATCTGTGTGCACTGGAATCAGTCCGACTTCACTAATTGTTTTTCTTAGAAAACCACAAGCTGTGGGAAGCCGTTTGTATTCAGCTGTGGTGCTTCCCTCTCCACTTCCCCATATCATTAACTTTGTGCATCCAGTACTACTCCCACTTGGAGCTATTACCCCTTATACACTCCACCCCCCTTTAAACATTTGAATTAACCCATTCACCTGGCACTACTATGTCCCATGTAACTTTTCTACTTTGCTTCCCTGCCTTCATTCTCATAACTTGCATTTCTCACCTCAGTTACTGAAGTAACCTTGCTGTGCTAGCACACTGCTTCTAGCAAAGAAAACACCTTCTTACATACTATACACATTCTACATCTGTATATAGTCATATGTAGCCTTGTGCCTTACAAGATCAATTTATAAGTCATGATAAATTTTAAACAACTCCCCCTAAACCAGTGATATCCTAACATTTGCAACTTTCAAACTTTGGACTGATCCTATAGTAGAGTATCAACTGCAACATACGTGAGAGCTGACTGTACTAATTCCCCACCATCATCTCCAACCCTTTCTACTTCACATACCATGCAATACGTGGCATACCTAGACTGAGTGTCCTTCTCACTCACTCTGCAATGTTCAGTCTTGGTGACAACAAAGCTGACTTTCCTTCACTAGGCTGCATCTGTGACAATGCACCGACTTTATTTTACACTTCTTATCTTCTGTACTTGCTGATGTTCATCCTTGCTGTAGGATAGCCTGTCGTGTATTCTGCCAAATATATTGCATCTGGACAGCTTCCTAGGTTGCCTGTAAGCTATGCCCTTTAGGAGGGAACTATCTAAGCAGCCAGAATGACTAAAAATTTTCAGAACTTTCTTGCCGTCTCATGTAGATGCTGCTGTGAGGCTTCTCAGGGACATCAGTCAGACTAAGGCTTCCTTTTAGAAATACACGTTCCCTTTGGGGAGCCCTTCCTCATGTATTTGTATTTTTGTTGAATATTTTGTATATATTTTTACCTAATTTTGACAGAAATATGGTGGTGTTCTCTAAGAATACTGGCTTTTTAGTAACGCTGGAAATTATTCATTGAATGACCAGTATTTTGGTTCTGGGCATATCTCTTAGGATTTATCTTATTTATTTTAGCTTTATTTGTCTTATTAATTCAAGTTTATTCTAATTACTTATATTTTGGAGAGTCTGAAGTGCATTCTAGGGACAGAAACTTTGTGTCATGTTGGTGCTTATGTAAATTTTGTGACAGATTATCTGACAGATGATTTTGTAGCAGTTCACTTTGGGGAATGTATCTGTGTTTCTGACGGAGTATTTTTTGTGTGCTGCTTGTGCACTTCATTGTTGGAAATTTGGGGCTTTTTAGGTGTTTGTTTGCTGCTTGTATTCACTAAATGACAGTTTACTTTCCGACTGACTCCAGCTTAGTTTACTAGCAATCGGGCTTCTTTCTCGTCTACATCATGGATACTTACTCTGGTCGTGGTGGTCCTTCTCCCTACATATCTAAAAGGAAAAGATAGGTAAAGCACAGGCCTTTGCTTTCAATGTATTTTCAGTCATTGCCTTAACCAATGGTGGGTGACTCTGCAGTGGCCGTTTCTTGTTCCCCAGACCACTTAATGGTTTCCTAAAATACCACTGGTGTAACTTTTCTTTAACTCTCCAGGTATCCTGTATACTCTCATTGCAAAATACAGTAGCAGACAAGCTAAGAATGTCCTGTACTGACCCTCACAAGTAGAAGCTCAACAAAGTGGCCTTCCAGGAATTTATCAAAATGTGGAGAACACTTCTGGTATATCTATTCACCTCCTTTCAAAACAGACAGCTAAAGTAAATTCTGTTCCAGGACTTCTTGCAGGCTGGACTGGAGGACAGATGCTGTATCATTCCTATGATCTGGGATGTTCCTGTGTGTGTTTCCACCCTTTCCAATGATTTCCATAGTAATTCTGAAGATTCAGACATCTCTCCAAAAATCACTGTGGTGACTCCCTTCTGGGCCAGGCAAAGTGGTTCTCCCTTCTTACTGAATTTGCCAGAGGCATTTACTACAAGCTCTTTCAAAGAATGGATTTAGTTACACATACTTGGGAGTTTGATACACCTCAGTCTTAAACAACTTCAGCTGACTGCCTACATGATTCATTGTTGATGCCTTTTGGATACTTTTTTTCATCAGTAAGTGCAGCAGATCCTGAAAGAGACAAGAAAGCTTGCTACTAGAAAATCTTGTATTGACAAGTGGAAGAGATTTACTTGTTAGTGCTAGTCAATAACCAGAAGCCCATCAGGGATTTTGTACCTGTGGTGCTCAGATTTTTGTGTGAGTTTGTATGTTCTGGCCTGCCCTATTGTTCTATAAAGGTCCCTATTGCTGCCATTTCAGCATGTTTGCCTGTGGATCCCCTCCTTCCTCTGTTTATTGTGAAATGGTTTCTGAAAGCAGTTTTAGACCTGAGACCTCCTCCTTAAACAGGTTCCTCCTCAATGGAGAATTTTGTGCTGGAGAAATAGACTTGTCACCCTTTCAACCAACATGTTTGGCTGACTTTAAGTTCGCCCCTTGGAAATCTTATTTTTCCATTGCTCTGACTTCTGCAAGAAGAATATCTGAGTTGCAGTTCCTCATGATGGGATACCCTAGCTGGTCTTCCATAGGGTTAAGTTCACTCTACACACAAACCCCTCCTCACTCATGCCTACAGTTGTTTGAGTTCATGATGAATCAAGCCAGTCTCCCTGTCTTCTCTTCAGATCCTCATTCAGGGAGAAAAGATTCTTCATACTCTCCATAGGCAACTTGGGTACTGTCTTGACAGGAAAAGTACCCAGCTATTCATTTCCTGTTCTGGGACTATGAAAGGTCAACATGTACCTAAACAGCTTATTTCTAGGTGGTTGGCATCTGCTATTGTTGTGTTTTTTTGTTTTTTTTTACTCTTGCCATGACGAAACTATTCCAGGCAATGTGACAGTGTAAGGCACATTCTAGTAGAGCCTTAGCTTCTATGATGGCATACAGGAAAAGGGTGGATTTCCAGAAGCATTCTAGAGGTAGAAGTTTGATCCTCTGTCCATACATTTACAGTGCAATACAAACTAGATTCCTTTTCTATGTCCAGAATAGGCTTTGCTTTGACCTTTTGCTAGGAGCAACAGGACCTTTTTTCTTCCTCTTCCCAGGTTAGACAAGCCTTGGGTATTCTACCCATAGGCTACTGTAGCAGTGAAAATGATGAAATAGTATAGTTGTGTAAGGTACGCTTACCCATAAAAGCAGATGTTCAAATTCTTCACTGTTGCACTGACTATACCCACCCAACATCCCCATTTGCTGTATATAGTTCTAGTATCTAATATAAAGTTTGGGTTTGTTGTTTATATCTTAAGTTTAGGATGAATTACACTTTTTTGTGTAGGGGCAAGAAAGTCCTAAAGAGTTTTAGTCATTCTGACTGCTTAGATAGTTCCCTCCAAAATGATTACCCCGTAGAGAGCCAGAGTGACAGTGTAGGAGGGGGTGAAACTTTCTTGAATGCTTTTGGAAGCTGGTCAGTAGAATGCACCCATAGGGTACTGCAGCAGTGAAGAATTTGTACATGTACTAGGTAAGTGCAACTTACACAACTATACTTTCTTTAGGAAACCTTGGTGTCAGCTGGACTGGCCATCATACAGACTTTCTTCTACACACAGCTTTGGTGGTAGATTATCTGACTATCCTTCAAATGTGTTCTTTTCTATGCAGCCTTGGTGGTAGCCGCATGTTAAAATTCACAAATAAATAGCAGAGGGTTTTATCTTTCAGTCTTGAGTCAAGAATGATCTTCAAGATGTGCAAAGTACTGGCTTATTCCATAAACAGCGCTTGGAGACTGCCTGCCAAGTTTTTCAAATCAGTCTCTCAGAATAAGGAAAACTTCATATTTTATACCTTTTTTATCAATTTCATGCATGCAGAATTCTGACATTACATAGCTTTTAACAAATAATAACATTTTTAAATATTTTATGTCCTCGTGACCCTCGCTTAGAGCTTCACATGAATACTTGACAATATGCCTTTTTAAAACATGGACCACCTGGTCTATGAATTTATCTTTTGACCTTGTAACATTTAGTAGCAGTACATGCTATCTTACAGACATCGTTGCAATGATTCATCCTCCAGCCTGACAAGGCCAGAGGGTATTCTATTAACATTCTGAAACCAGACTCTTGGAACATAGTATAACATCCCTTAATTCCTTCAGCACTTACTTTGCCTTCAGTTATCTGTCAGTACAATACAGAGAATGCAGTTGTGAAGCACTTGAAATATAAAGCTGGAAGTTATGTGAAACTGTATTTTGCATAGTCATGCATCTATTTTACCTTTTGATTTTAACGTAAACGTGCTATTTAACTCATTTATGAAGAAACTGCAAGTTAATATGTATTTAGTGAAAAATAATCATGAGACTCAATATTTTTCTGTAACATGGGTTTACTTTCCTTCGCATTTATTCTTCCCTAGGTAGTATCCCTTCTCATCTCTAATCCCCTAATATCTTGATTCCTTTGTAATGGTTACATAATATAACCATTTACTATCCTTTTTCATTCTTCCATTCCCATTCCACACTGCTCCCAGCACAACAAACAGCTGAACTTTGTCATCCCTTATCTCAGCCTGCTCAGCAGTTCTCACAAGCTTGCTTTCATGTAACCTAATTACTTTCACTCTGTCTTATATCACAAGGTTTTCTGGTTCCTGCCTTTTTATTTTTTTTTTAACATGCTTCATTAACTCTCCAGAAAATTGGCAGATCAAATGTAGAAATGGCCTTCATCTCTTTTTCTATCTTCATCACACTTCAGCTTACATCTCTACTACTCTGTTTACCTTCATATTCTTGACACTTTACCCGTTCATTTTAAAAAATCATTAAATAGCAGCTCAGAATCTTTACTGTCAGAGCACTCTTCTACATTGAAAATTGCCCCGTGATCTTATTTAAAAGTCTATTTCTTCTACTAACACATACTGACAGAAAACACATTTTGATGCTAGTTATACTCCAGCAAGAACTTGATAACCCAAACAACCAATTCATAAGACTAATTAGAAAAATGTACTTTTTATCCCAGCTTATACATGGGTCAGGATTTATTTAAACAGGCCAGATAGCCAGTTTCAACCACAAATTAACACCACTCAAAATGTCGCTGGGAGACGCCTTAAAAATAGGTTGTCTTAATATATGTAGCATTAACAACAAATGGGACAAATCTTGTAGCATGGCTGCTGTATAGTTTATTTTCATAGGTGTGTACTAGGCTAACAGCCCTGGGGCCTGTATAAGCCTAGCCCAAGTAGATTCCCAGGCATCATGCCGCCCAAAGTTAGTTCCCAGTGCCCCCCTGTCAAGCAAGGCCACTGAAGTGATCCCCGGGGTTAACTTCCTATTGCCCATCCACTCGTCAAGATTTCTCTTAAAGAGGGCCAGTGAAGTGCTCTGCTTGATGTGAATGGGAAGTTTGTTTCAGAGTATGGGAAGTCACTGGGTTAGGATCCTGTCCCTCCAGCATGTTCTGTTTATTGTGGTAATGAGGTTTAGGTCCCTAACCTCCCTAACTTGCCTAAAGTTGACTTTTGTTCATCAAATTTTGTTTCTGTAACTATTCTAGGCGTACCTCTTAAGTTGAAAACATCAAAAATCTGGACAAAGGCCCATGAAAAGTAAGTACAACTGGATAAAAATCTGGACACTGATCAACATAAAATTTGCATACATAATTGTGTAACCCCACCCACTACAATGGAATTGTGGGATATCAACATTCAATTGCAAATTGAAGAACAGGCAAAATATAAAACAGCAAATATCCTAAAAAGCAAGTTAACACAAAACCTGTTATTCTAACAACATTCTAAGTTTATAAGAACAGTATTGAAAATCTATCCCTATTTTGGTTCTTTGCCCGCTCATTATTTAAGGCTTTATGCAGCTTTCTTGTGTTAGGAAGTTGAGAGGTATGTTTAGAGCTAAATGTTAAACATGTTATAAGAATTAAAGCTTATCAGTGCCTATGTATTTAATTTTAAGGGCTAAATGTTAAAACTCTTCTGCAGCTTCTTAATGTAAATTGTGCATGTCGCCATCGTTTAACTTGTTTCCCACTTTATTCAAATGACTCACTTAGTTTTTGTTTTTATTCTCTATACATTTTCACAATTTGATAACTAAATTATTAATGTGTTAAATCTGTACATATTTCAACAATTTGTCTAAATCATTTCTATTTGTTATATATTTTATCAAAACCAAACCAAAGGATGGAAGCAAGTCAAACGACAACCAAAACCAAAATTAAGACTTGCAAGGAGTGTCCAAATAGAGGTCAGAAACCAGGATTCCTTCTTAAATCACAAAATAACGCCAAACCAATCTGTACATTTTCGACAAAGGCAAGTCTTCATCAGAAAGTGATCTTAAACAACAAACAGAACATTTGAATAATTATGTTGTGTATTTGAAAAATTTCATTCAGTGTACTTATAAACTTTTACGTAAATAGCACTGTTAAAGAAGTTTGAATAGACATTTTAGTACCAGAGATTTTTATTGGTTAGACTGTAATTGGATCAATTAATTGCATCATGAAATTTAATGTCTATTTAAATGTTCTGTTTGTTAAGATCACTTTCTGATGAAGACTTGCCTTTGTCGAAAACGTACAGATTGGTTTGGCGTTATTTTGTGATTTTCAATAAAAGATCCTTTTAAGAAGGAATCCTGGTTTCTGACCTCTATTTGGACACTCCATGCAATTCTTAATTTTGATATATTTTATCAAGCACAGACCTAGGATTATACTGAAAACTATTAACAATCCCTCCTAAACATGACAGACAAAGCTCACAACCTACAGTGGACTAAAACAACTTTTTCTTTAGCCACTTCTTTAAGTAAGATGGATGGGAGCAACATAAACTCCATACAAAATAAGCACTGCTGCAAATAATAATTTAAAATGGTACAAACTACAAATGTAATGTGCTAAATCTGAAATGGACACTTGGTCCCATCGGCTTACCTGGTAGCAAATTTATAAATTAACTTAAAAAATTGTTAGAACCTAACTCGCGAACTGGATAAATTTTATCATCCCCTACTCCATATTTAGTGTGTATACCTGACTGTTTTTTAATTGAAATAAATAAATAAAAATAACATCTGATCGCTTTTTGCTGCTATCAGTAGAACCCAAAAGCATACCAATATCACAAGACTTACTCCACCCCCCCCCATAGCGTATTGTATCCTGTTCGAGTTCCACAGTGTTATGCTGTTGTTACAGCTGTAAATGTGTTCTATTCACTGAGGAGGGGGAATCATTAAGATTGGTTATTTACTGTTTCACTGAATGAGTAGGTCAGTCAATTCAGGATAATTATTTTTCCACCTCAAAAGATCACAACATTCACCATAACAAAGAGGTACAGGGAATTATTAACGCATCATCCGGTCTCAACAGCAACATAAACATTTTTTAATGGAGGTGATAACGGAGACCAAAAGTGATTCTCTCAGGTGTGAGAGTTTTCAGTTGACTGAAAGTCTTTTTCTTAGTTTTAGCCTTTAGTTAGCTTAAGCTATCAGTTAGCATTTCAAAAATACATTTTTTAATGATTTTTTGCTATTCTTTTGCCAATAAGTTGTATTCTGTAATGTACATAGCATATGCCTACCAATGTCCCTGGTTCGATGAGCAGCATTGTGCAAATGTGAATTTTATATAGCAGTAGAGGGAATTCAAAAACAAGGAAAATGGCCTTCTAGCTGATCAAAAACAACACAACGTTCTGTACTTTAAGGAGTCTACTTCCTCCAGCAACTAGCCACATATGCCTGCAGTAGCTGGCTGATGCCAGTTAAACCAATCCAGAACAGTCTGGTAACCAGCTGTATAGTGCACTACACGAAGCTATGCAGAAGTCCTGTAACTTGAAGCATGGGTCTCAAAATGTTTTATCATCAGTTAATGATCTTTACTGCACAGTGCTCCTGCATAATTTGGAGAACTCAACCCCCATTCATTTGCATTTATCATCACTTAATTATCTACATATTGCAGTACTCTGGCACACTCCACAGTACTTAATCCCATTCATTAGCATTTATCAGTTAATAGTTTTCATACCATAGTACTCCTGCACAAGTCACAGTACTTAACTCCATTCATTAGCATTTATGCCCAGTTAATATACATCAATTCAAAGTATTCCTGCATGTGGAGAATACTTCCTACAGCACATTTCAACAACTAATGAAATTCCTCCATAAGAAAGCTGCTTGCAGATTCTTCTTACCCCCCTGGATCACCTAAAACTTGAAAACCCTATTTTGTGCACTAACTTTCCACTACTCCATTTCTTACCCTTAATCTCCTCTGCATCTCTAGTAATTATCCTCCCTTCACTCTCTCCCTTCTTGGGGTGGACAGTCAAATACACACAGAAGCACTCACGCACATTCGCATTCATGCACATTCACACACACTAGCATTCGGGAGATGCACCCACATTGCACACACACTCACACTTGTAATTTTCAGAAATTGTCAGTTGCAAGTCTGCAACTAACTAGCTAGACTGCTACCAATGAAAAAAATGTGGCATTGCATTATGGCTGCAAACCGTAATAAGGAGCAATTAGGAGATCAGCTGTGTTTTTTTAATTTTCTTTTTATTTTCTTTTTACCTTTTTTAACACAACATTTTTTAAATC